>NC_048568.1:22815000-22827500 GCF_013265735.2 Oncorhynchus mykiss
TTGTTTCACGTTTGTAATTCCTACGTTTTATGCAATCAGCCATTTGGGAGTGACATTCCCTGAACTGATGTGAGTGCACTTATCCCAAGTATACTTGGGACACCTTGGCTCATGATATGTTGATTGGGTCATCACTTCAGTATGATTGTGAATAGATTACTTCTATTTGGTATGATAACTGTCAAATGTAATAATATTGTTGTTGTCTATGCCACAGACTGTGACTGGCAGAGGAGAGAGAGATCCAGACAGAGGACAGGAGACCAGAATGACCACCATGCAAACCCAGCCAATCCCAGTGTACACACAGCTCTCAGGGTGAGACTTGTCTGTCTAGTCCCTTATCTAACACCAGACATGTATGGCCCAGATATCCTCAGACCTGGCTAACAGCTGCTTTTCAAAACAACTTCTCAAATCGTTCACGATGGACCAAGTTGACCGCAGGCATCATGTCTACACCTGGTATTACATTTGGTTTTTATCTAAATGCATCATCATCGAGATAAATACAATAGTGGTTCCCATGGACCGATCTCCATCCAGTCCCAATACCCCTTTGCCATGTACAGTTGAAGTCGAAGGTGACATACACCTTAGCCAAATACATTTAAACTCAGTTTTTCACGATTCCTGACATTTAATCCTAGTAAGAATTCCCTGTCTTAGGTCAGTTAGGATCACCACTTTATTTTAAGAATGTGAAATGTCTGAATAGTAGTAGGGAGAATGATTTATTTCAGCTTTTATTTATTTAATCACATTCCCAGTGGGTCAGAAGTTTACATACACTCAATTAGTATTTAGTAGCATTGCCTTTAAATTGTTTAACTTGGGTCAAACACGTTTTTTTGCCACAACTTTTGAAGTATTCTTGGGGTCATTGTCCATTTGGAAGACCCATTTGCGACCAAGCTTTAACTGATGTCTTGAGATGTTGCTTCAAAATATCCACGTAATTTTCCTCCCTCATGATGCCTTCTAATTTGTGAAGTGCACCAGTCCCTCCTGCAGCAAAGCACCCCCACAACATGATGCTGCCACCCCCGTGCTTCACAGTTGGGATGGTGTTCTTCGGCTTGCAAGCATCCCCCTCTTTCCTCCAAACATAATGATGGTCATTATGGCCAAACAGTTCTATTTCTGTTTCATCAGATGAGAGGACATTTCTCCAAAAAGTACAATCTTTGTCCCCATGTGCAGTTGGCTGTGCAGTCTGGCTTTTTTATGACTGTTTTGGAGCAGTGGCTTGCTGGTCTTTCAGGTTATGTTGATATAGGACTTGTTTTAATGTGTTTATAGATACTTTTGTACCTGTTTCCTCCAGCATCTTCACAAGGTCCTTTGCTGTTGTTATGGGATTGATTTGCACTTTTCGCACCAAAGTACATTCTCTAGGAGACAGAACGCATCTCCTTCCTGAGTGGTATGACGGCTGCGTGGTCCCATGGTGTTTATACTTGCGTACTATTGTTTGGACAGATGAACGTGGTACCTTCAGGCGTTTGGAAACTGCTCCCAAGGATGAACAAGACATGTGGAGGTCTACAATTTTTTTTCTGAGTTCTTGGCTTTCTTTTGATTTCCCCATGATGTCAAGCAAAGAGGAACTGTGTTTGAAGGTAGGCCTTGAAGTACATCCACAGGTACACCTCCAAATTGACTCAAATTATGTCAGTTAGCATACCAGAAGCTTCTAAAGCCATAACATAATTTTCTGGAATTTTCCAAGCTCTTTAAAAAGGCACAGTCAACTTAGTGCATGTAAACTTCTGACCCACTGGAATTGTGATAGTGAGTTATAAGTGAAATAATCTGTCTGTAAACAATTGTTGGCAAAATTGCTTGTGTCATGCACAAAGTAGATGTCCTAACTGACTTGCCAAAATTATAGTTTGTTAACAGGAAATTTGTGGAGTGGTTGAAAAACTAGTTTTCATGACTCCAACCTAAGTGTATGTAAACTTCCGACTTCAACTGTATACACCAAGTCAGAAACATCTAATCTCACTGAATGCAATGCCAACAATCCAATCACGGGATGCATTTTAATATAAATTGTAGGTGTTGCCTACTTGGCTGGGTCTAAACATTTTCAAGAATATATATATATATATATATATATATATATATATATATATATATATATATATATATATATATATATATATATTTATAGCCCTTTACCTTTGGGTTCTCTTCGGGGATTAAGCACATTGCCATTTTACGTCATTCATCTCATGTCAGTCATCCACCAATCCCTGCAGAGTCCCTTCCAATCTGCTTCTTGTGTCCTTCAATCAGTTGGTTGGGATTGAAATTGAGCATATGGAATGTTTCCTATACACTGTACAGTACACATGTTAGGAGTGTGTATTGGAGGTGAAGTCAGGTGCAGGAGAGCAGAGTGTAGTGAACAGGCACACTTTTTATTCCCGTCCAAAATGACAGCACAAAGTAACATAAAATGTGCCCAAACACGGAACATAGACAAAAAGTGATGCATGTAACAATATCCACAATTCCAAAATACACGTAACACAAACAATCTTACACAAAGACACGATGGGGAACAGAGGAATAAATACATATGGATTGGTTGGGGAATGAAAACCAGGTGTGTAGGGAACAAGACAAAACAAATGGATAGATGAAATATGGAGTGGAGATGGCTAGAAAGCCGGTGACGTCGACTGCCGAACGGCGCCCAAACAAGGAGAGGAGACGACTTCTGCGGAAGTCGTGACACACCATATATTGTTGCATATTCTTATGGAGTCTGTGAGTGTCACTAGCTTTAAATGTAGACGACTGATGGTTCAAATAAGTGAGTCTTAACTTTATTACAGATGTGTAACTGTATGACACAAAAATGTGCATTCACATCTCATTGACGTTTCAGTTACAAGAACTTCATAAGCGAGATACATTTCTACACATGTTGCGATTCTCTTTCATTAATCCAATTGGTTTGTTACCAATTTGCAACAAAACAGGTTGCAAAATCTGAAAAATATTTCCATTGTTGCAGATGTCTGAACAAAATCCACTGCCAAAGTAAAAGTAATCAGGTGCTGGAGTTAAGGAAACACAAGTACATTTAATGAGAATAGGTGAGAAGCATAGAGAGATAGGCTGCTGACATACTGACATAATGATGAACCTGTAATTGCATTCTCTGTGTGTCCTGTGAATGCATCTCATCTCCCTATAATACAATGGGGAGAACAAGTATTTGAGACACTGCCGATTTTGCAGGTTTTCCTACTTACAAAGCATGTAGAGGTCTGTAATTTTTATCATAGGTACACTTCAACTGTGAGAGACGGAATCTAAAACAAAAATCCAGAATATCACATTGTATGATTTTTAAGTAATTCATTTGCATTTTATTGCATGACATAAGTATTTGATCACCTACCAACCAGTAAGAATTCCGTCTCTCACAGACCTGTTTGTTTTTCTTTAAGAAGCCCTCCTGTTCTCTACTCATTACCTGTATTAACTGCGCCTGTTTGAACTCATTACCTGTATAAAAGACACCTGTCCACACACTCAATCAAACAGACTCCAACCTCTCCACAATGGCCAAGACCAGAGAGCTGTGTAAGGACATCAGGTATAAAATTGTAGACCTGCACAAGGCTGGGATGGGCTACAGGACAATAGGCAAGCTGCTTGGTGAGAAGGCAACAACTGTTGCCGCAATTATTAGAAAATGGAAGAAGTTCAAGATGACGGTCAATCACCCTCGTTCTGGGGCTCCATGCAAGATCTCACCAATGATCATGAGGAAGGTGAGGGATCAGCCCAGAACTACATGGCAGGACCTGGTCAATGACCTGAAGAGAGCTAGGACCACAGTCTCAAAGAAAACCATCATGCATTAAAATCCTGCAGCACACGCAAGGTCCCCCTGCTCAAGCAAGCGCATGTCCAGGCCCGTCTGAAGTTTGCCAATGACCATCAGTATGATCCAGAGGAGGAATGGGAGAAGATCATGTGGTCTGATGAGACAAAAATAGAGCTTTTTGGTCTAAACTCCACTCGTCGTGTTTGGAGGAAGAAGAAGGATGAAGAAGAAGAACACCATCCCAACCGTGAAGCATGGAGGTGGAAGCTTCATTCTTTGGGGATGTTTTTCTGCAAAGGGGAAAGGACGACTGCACTGTATTGAGGGGAGGATGGATGGGGCCATGTATCGCAAGATCTTGGCCAACAACCTCCTTCCCTCAGTAAGAGCATTGAAGATGGGTCGTGGATGGGTCTTCCAGCATGACAACGATCCAAAACACACAGCCAGGGCAACTAAGGAGTGGCTCCGTAAGAAGCATCTCAAGGTCCTGGAGTGGCCTAGCCAGTCTCCAGACCCGAACCCAATAGAACATCTTTGGAGGGAGCTGAAAGTCCGTATTGCCCAGCGACAGCCCCGAAACCTGAAGGATCTGGAGAAGGTCTGTATGGAGGAGTGGGCCAAAATCCCTGCTGCAGTGTGTGCAAACCTGGTCAAGAACTACAGGAAACTTATGATCTCTGTAATTGCAAACAAAGGTTTCTGTGTTAAATATTAAGCTCTGCTTTTCTGATGTATCAAATACTTATCATGCAATAAAATGCAAATGAATTACTTAAAAATCATACAATGTGATTTTCTGGATTTTTGTGTCTCTCACAGTTGAAGTGTACCTATGATAAAAATTACAGACCTCTACATGCTTTGTAAGTAGGAAAACCTGCAAAATCGGCAGTGTATCAAATACTTGTTCTCCCCACTGTATATATGCTGACTATTCTTAACCCGAAGTCCCCGCACGCACGCACGCACGCACACACACACACAAACCCTTTCCAAGTCCCTGAGCACACATCAGTACGCTGAGGTCAACATTAAAACATGCAACAGCATCATTACGTGTCCTGCACAATCATCTCCCTATAGTACGGTAGCGTCTTGAAGTCCCATGCAGACGATGCAGAATGGAAGGGGAAGTGCTCAATGTTGCAGGTTGAAATTAAAATTAAAGACGGAAAAGAGATGCAGTTCTCCCCTCCTCTCTCCTGGTGTCATCCTTGTTATTCGTTCTGACTAACAATCCGCTTTCTTTTTTATTAGTCTTTTAGAGACCATATCAAGAAGTTCCACTGTTAGCTGTGTTGAATCAAATATGATCACTTTATAGTTTGATAATGCTGTGATTGTGCAGTGGTCTGGTCTTTCTCTCTCACACTTACTCACCCTCAATCCATCTATCCCTCTCTCTCTCTATGTCTTCCTGTGGGACTGTTAGCTCATCCACTAGATTGAAGGGATTTAGTGACTCAACTGTGAGAGTCGGCTTGATTCTGTTCTGATAACTTGCTTTCCTTGATGTCCTTACGCCCTTGCAGATCTGAGAGAATACTTGCCATCATTTTCCTCCCTGAATGAAATTCATTTTTATATATCGGTTGAGAACACATTCTCATTTACAACAATGACTTGTAGCCAGCCATACTAGTCCTTTCAGACATTCTAGGGTCAGAAAGGCTCAGAAAATGTTGTTACCATCATACTGGAATCCAACCTTAGTAGCCATCTTTACACTCAGCATGACAAATTGAGTGTGCTATGTAATGACCATACAGCGTTCCGTGCGAACAGAGCTGACCAGATGACAGTGACCGTTCAACCATGCAAGCGAGTGTTTGACGGTATCATAGGTACCCACGCTGAACACGTTGATTGAGCACGGTTGTGGTTCCATAGATAGCTCCACGCTACAAACCTTCTGCTGAGTGAGTGTGTGTGTGTGTGTGTGTGTGTGTGTGTGTGTGTGTGTGTGTGTGTGTGTGTGTGTGTGTGTGTGTGTGTGTGTGTGTGTGTGAGAGAGAGAATGAGTGAGTATCTTTCTGCCTGTGTATCAGGCCACATAGATGAGGAAGCTGCCGCCCCCATAGTGAGGATTATACAGAACGACTTTTGTTCACTTCAAAGCTCACCCTCGGGCCACCCTTGGTGTGTCCTTTAAAGTGTTACTGTACAGTATACATCATTTCATTTATAGCCTACTATAGAATGAAACCATCATAATTGACAAATGTCTTAGACCAGACAAACCCATGAGAACCTGTCTGACTGGAACTACTTCACCCTGACCTTCCCCATATAAAAAGAGTGGTATGACATACAGTAATGAAATAACATTAAACATTTCAGGAATGAGTTATTCCAAGACAAAGTGACGCTCCTCTTCTCCCTGTAGGCACCCCAGCCTGGCTACCTCACCTCTAGGGACCATCAACAGGCCCAGGGGCCCTACCAGAGCCCAGCTCAAAGGACCTACAGCGGGGACGTCCTGGACAGACACCCAGGGGTGTTCCACAGGGTCGGCCAGCAACCTTTCACCCCCAGGACCCACAGGAACCAGCATGACTCCTTCCTGTCTCAGTATCGCTACTACACCCCACCGACAGGCCAGAAGAAGGGACAGACTGAGAGGTGATGCTAACTGCTTTTAGGAGACCATTGCTGCTGTAAAATATAAATGTACATAAGCCATGATTATAAAAGAGAACAAGCATATGCCTTACCCCTCTGAGTCCATTGAATTATAGAGGTATTGAACGCTAGCAGCAGTGTTAAAATATATCTAATAAAAACACATTGTTCCGTCATCCTAATAGTTAGAGGCAGTAGAATGCATTAATTACAGAGGGAAAAGGAAGAGCGAGAGAAAAAAAGAGGGAGAAAGAGAAATAAAGACAAATGCATGCACAATTATTATCATAATGCAAATGCCAGTCCAGAATGCTTGCAGCATGTTGTCGTTATTAGGCCCATCATCTACATGCAGTGGGTAATAAGCTTCATGCTAAGCAGACAGAGAGAGCTAGCTGCTAAACACTTCAAATGAATAAAAAGGACTGAGAATAAAAACAGTTCAAAGTACTTTATTTAGAACTGCAGTAGCAGAGCAAGTTAAAAACCACATGAAACTGGCACCTAACACAGACATGGCTCACCGTAGTTAAAAGACATTCCACTGACAAACAATCTGGCAAAACTTCTTTAAGATGGCAGGTGACCCAATTACTGTACGGAAACACCTGTGTCAATGAACCACTTCCATTTGATGGACCAATAGAAAACAAGAAACTTAACAATGAACACCTGATCGCAATTGGTTGAAAACGATGGAAAATATTTAGTAAATGGATTGTTTGATAAATGACAATGAAATAAGGACATACACAAACATATCTTGCTCTAAAAAATACTTGGAATAATTACGCGTTGAAATGTCTTTAGTGAAGGCCACTCCTTCACACAGACCCAGAGGATTTTTTTTAAATGTGAGGGATTAAGGAAACACACACTCCCTTTCAATCATAAACACGTAAACAGACGGAACTTGTTGGTACCTGTTGGTTTTCTCAATGGCTCATCACTATTCCTGTGCAGGCATCTGTCCTGACTCTCCTGACAATGATGATTAGCCCCCCCCCCCGTCATCTTCATTATCTCCATCTGTTTTCCATCTGTCTATTTCCTCCTCTCCCTCTTGACAGGAAGACGCATCCCACTTCATCACAGAATACCTCTGGGGGTAGTTGCCATGGTCACAAGGTCAGGTCAACAAGGAAGCACCTGTGTTTTATGTTACCGTTGCGTAATATGTTACGTTACATAACCACACACACCACCTTATGAGCTTGATTGACCCCATGTTGATATAAGGTCAATGATCCAGACATAGCATTGTGGCATACCGGCATAGCACCATCATCATTAATGCCCTTCTACCCTTTCTAGTATCCTGCACAGTGGTCTATGAAATACAGTGCGACAAACACAGGAGCCGATCAAGCTGGCAGGTTAGATAATAAGTAATTACTATGTCATTAATGAATCATTTACACAGTTATGTAATGTAATAGTGTATGTAGCCCAGACATGCATGGAAGAGCTGCTAATGCCCATAGCAGAAAGAGGTATTGAGTATTGAAGTATTGAAGTTAAGACACCTGATAGACAGTAGAAGACACTGAGTTGTATCCCGTTACATTAAGCTGATATCAATGTACATGAATACTGAAAATGTACAGATTTCCAATCCACTGTATTGATTGTGTGGAATTCTATTCATATTCCCTAGGGAGGGAGAGGAGAAAGAGGGGGATGAGGAGGAAGAGGAGGGGAAATATCTACAGTTCTTGGAAGATGTGACCAGTGATATTTTACGCTACGGGTTCTACTCTGACAGGTGAAACGTTACATTCATGTTTTCCATTACATTTCCGTGAATGTAAGGCGGGAGGGCCGACAAGCTTTGGAGTCCCCTCGGAGAGCGGGCCTCCCAGATGGCAAACAGTATGTACAGGTCATATGCCGTATTTTTGTATTTTTTATGACAGGACATAAGTTTTGAAACTCAAATTTCTTCCTCAACCTCATCATAATAATAATAATGTGTTCAGCTTCTATAGCTCTTTTCATTACAGAAAGAATCTCAAACCCCTTGAAAAGAAAAATAAACAAGCATTAAAAGAATAATAATAAAAATCAAATTGGATTGGTCACATACACGTGTTTAGCAGATGTTATTGTGGGTGTAGTGAAATGCTTGTGCTTGTGCAATAATATCTAACAATTTCAAACAATATCAAACAATTTCACAACAATACACACAATACACACAAATCTAAAGTAAAGGAATGGAATTAAGAATGTAAACATATTTGGACGAGCAATGTCAGAGTGGCATAGATTACAATGCAGTAGAATAGAATATAATACAGTATATACATTTGAGATGAGTAATGTAAAATATGTAAACATTATTAATGTTCCATTGTTATAGTGGCCAGTGACTTAAAGTCTATGTATATAGGGCAGCAGCCTCTAAGGTGTTACTGTTGACTATTTAACAGTCTGGTGAACTTGAGATGGAAGCTGTTTTTCAGTCTATAGGTCCCAGCTTTGATGCACCTATACTGACCTCGTCTTCTGGATGATAGCGGGGTGAAGAAGTAGTGGCTCGGGTAGTTGTTGTACTTTAAGATATTTTTGGCCTTCCTGTGACATTGGGTGCTGTAGGTGTCCTGGAGGGCAGTTTGATTTTCCAACAGTCTTGAAGGAGTTCCCAAATATCCTTTAGTTGTGTTTTTTTGCAGCAATTCGACCAGGCCTGAACAGGTCTCCTCTGAACAGCTGATGTTGAGATGTGTCTGTTACTTGGACTCTGTGAAGCATTTATCTGGGCTGCAATTTTTGAGGCTGGTAACTAATGAACTTATCCTCTGCAGCAGAGGTAACTCTGGGTCTTCCTTTACCCGTCACGGGTTTTCTGAATTGACTGACCTTCACGTCTTAAATTAATGACGGACTGTTGTTTCTCTTTGCTTATTTGAGCTGTTCTTGCCATAATATGGACTTGGTCTTTTACCAAACAGGGTTATCTTCTGTATACTAATCCTGCCTTGTCACATCACAACTGATTGGCTCAAACACATTAAGAAGGAAAGATAATCCACAAATTAACTTTTAACAAGGCAGCCCTGTTAATTGAAATACATTCCAAGTGACACCCTCATGAAGCTGGTTGAGAGAATGACAAGAGTGTGAAAGTTGTCATCAAGGCAAAGGGTGGCTACTTTGAAGAATCTGAAATAGAAAATATATTTTGATTTGTTTAACACTTTTTTAGTTACTACATGATTCCATATGTGTTATTTCATAGTTTTGATGTCTTCACTATTATTCTACAATGTAGAAAATAGTAAAAATGAAGACAAACTCTTGCAAAGTTGCACTTTTGACTGATACTGTATATACAGTGCCTTCGAAAAGTTCAGACCCCTTGACTTATTCCACATACTTCTCATGAATCTATTCATCAATACCTTCTAATGACAAAGCAAAAAGAGGTTTTTAGAATTTTTTGCAAATGTAATAAAAATATAAAAACGGAAATATAACATTTACATAAGTATTCAGACCCTTTAGTCAGTACTTTGTTGAAGCACCTTTGGCAGCGATTACAACATAGCATCATACCCAAGAAAACTCTACAAGCAGCTTGGCACACCTGTATTTGGGGAGTTTCTTCCATTTGTCTCTGCAGATCCTCTCAAGCTCTGTCAGGTCGCTGCACAGCTATTTTCAGGTCTCTCCAGATATATTTTATCGGGTTCAAGTCCGGGCTCTGGCTGGGCCACTCAAGGACGTTCAGAGACTTGTCCCAAAGGCACTCCTGCATTATCTTGGCTGTGTGTTTAGGGTTGTTGTCCTGTTGGAAAGTGAACCTTCACTCCAGTCCTGAGGTCCTGAGCACT
Source organism: Oncorhynchus mykiss (assembly GCF_013265735.2). Taxonomy (NCBI): domain Eukaryota; kingdom Metazoa; phylum Chordata; class Actinopteri; order Salmoniformes; family Salmonidae; genus Oncorhynchus; species Oncorhynchus mykiss. Next base: position 22,825,315 of record NC_048568.1, read on the forward strand.
CTGGAGCAGGTTTTCATCAAGGATCTCTCTATACTTTGCTCCATTCATCTTTGCCTCAATCCTGATTAGTCTCCCAGTCCTTGCTGCTGAAAAACCTCACCACAGCATGATGCTGCCACCACCATGCTTCACCGTAGGGATGGTGACAGGCTTCCGCCAGACATGACGCTTGGCATTCAGGCTAAAAGAGTTCGATCTTGGTTTTATCAGACCAGAGAATCTTGTTTCTCATAGTCTGAGAGTCTTTATGTGCCTTTTGGCAAACTTCAAGCGGGCTGTCATGTGCCTTTTAATGAGGAGCGTATTCTGTCTGGCCACTCTACCATAAAGGCCTGATTGGTAGAGTGCTGCAGAGATGGTTGTCCTTCGGGAAGTTTCTCCCATTTCCACAGAGGAACTCTGTTGGAGCAGAGGAAGGGGTTTGTCAAAAGGGGGGATTTAGCAGGTCCTCTGCTGGCATGCAGGCAGCACAGTTCACTCTTCATTCAAGGCGTCCCACCAGTGCCTCGCAGTCCCCGCTGTCACCTTGCGGGGGGCCACGTGAAAATGCTACTGCTCAGACTTTTTACTCATTGAAGTGTTACATTTGAATTGAATTTGAGATTGTGTTGTAAATTCCAAAGTAGGCCACTGAGTATGACTGTCAAATAGGTAACTATAAGTGTCGAAAGTGATGCTCTCTCTTTTCCCAAAGTGTTCTGGAGTCCGTCTTCAGCTGGCAGATGACATGGAGACATGACCTGAGTCAGGTTAGTGCAAAGACACACACACACACAGAGCTTGACTGGGACTGAAATAGGTTCCCGGTACTCATTTTGGGTGCTGGTACTGTTTATATTTAGGTGCAGGAGCTCAACAATACTTATGAGCTTATATTCTATAAGAGGAACAGGAGCTCAAACAGTATAACATTTTAGGTGCCGGTACTCAGCTCTGGTGAGCTCCTGCCTCAGCACTGCACGCACACACACACGCGCACGCACGCACGCACGCACACACACACACAACTCTATCAAACACCTGTCTTACAAACTCCTCACATCTTTGCTGTGTAATTTAGTGCTTACTCTCATTTGCTTACTCTCATTTTGTATGCCAGTGCAGTATCAAAATCTGTTGCAGACTAGGCTAACTTGAGATACATACAGTACAATCAAATACAGTCAAAAGTTCGGACACACCTACTCATTCAAGGGTTTTTATTTGTTTTTACGATTTGCCAAATTGTAGAACAATAGTGAAGACAACAAAAATATGAAATAATACATATGGAATCATGTAGTAATCAAAAATGTTTTCAATGAATCAAAATGTAATTATTACTTCAGATTCATCAAACTAGCCACCCGTTGCCTTGATGACAGCTTTGCACACTCTTGGCATTCTCTCAACCAGCTTCGTTAGGTAGCCACTTGGAATGCATTTCAAATAACAGGTGTTCCTTGTTAAAGGTTAATTTGTGGAATTTCTTTCCTTCTTTATGCGTTTTAGCCAATCAGTTGTATTTTGATAAGGTATACAGAAGGTAGCCCTATTTGGTAAAATACCAAGTCCATATTATGGCAAGAACAGCTCGAATAAGCAAAGAGAAATGTTAGTCCATCAATCCTTTAAGACATGGAGGTCAGTCAATCTGGAACATTTCAAGAACTTTAAAAGTATCTTCAAGTGCTATCGCAAAAACCATCAAGTGCTATGATGAAACTGGCTCTCATGAGGACCGCCACAGGAAAGGAAGACCCAGAGTTACCTCTGCTACAGAGGATAAGTTCATTAGAGTTACCAGCTTCAGAAGATAAATGCTTCACAGAGTTCAAGTAACAGACACATCTCAACATCAACTGTTCAGAGGAGACTGTGTGAATCAGGCCTTCATGGTCTAATTTCTGCAAAGAAACCACCACTAAAGGATACTAATAATAAGAAGAGACTTGCTTGGGCCAAGAAACACAAGCAATGGACATTAGACCAGTGGAAATCTGTCACAGCTGTATCTTTGTGAGGTTCCTGTGTGGTTCCTATGCATGTGTGGTTCCTACTGTGAAGCATGGAGGAAGAGGTGTGGGGCTGCTTTGCTGATGACAAGGTCGGTGATTTATTTAGAATTCAAGGCACAATTAACCAGCATGGCTAACACAGCATTCTGCAGCAACATTCCATTCCCCATCTGGTTTGCGCTTAGTGGG
>NC_048568.1:22830000-23070000 GCF_013265735.2 Oncorhynchus mykiss
GCTGTGGTATCTAGTGGACACCGTTTATCATCCTCACAAGGACTTGAAAATCACACACCAGTTTAAGCACCATCTTTGCCCAATCCTGATTTGTCCAAATAATCAAAGCCGAAAACCCTAAAACAGGAACTATTTCTGCTCGTAATCACATAATTCTACATGCCTCCGAGAATCTGTCCACGAGAGATTATTGTAAAATGGGGAGGTGTGTTCACTTTAAGATGGGGAGGTGTGTTTATTTGTGCTGCCTGTGCCAGTCTCATGGGATTTGTGTTTTTATGAGTTGTATTTGTTTTTCTATACGGTGCACTATTACATTCTTTAATGATTTATGCGAGCAAACCTCCCACAGTTTTATCCTACATTATTACCCTGGATTTTGTATTGAGCTGTTTACCAACTAAACCAACAACATCAAATGTTAAAGGTTGTTCATCAACATGTTGTCTTCAAATAGCCATAGTCTTCCTGCAGAAAATGAATAACTATTTTCCAGACAATTCAGTTCTTGAGGCTTTACTGGTCCTGGGGAAACATATTGCTGATCATTTGTCCCCGTCTTAGAAATCCTGCCCAGCCTTAGAAATCCTGCCCAGTGAACCTGTGGTTCAGGGTCTTTTGGGGGTCAGAGTGTGTGTCTGTGTGTGTGCGCGTGTCCGTGTGGGTGTGTCCCTCTGGGTCACGGTGTCCCTGAGGTGCCGTTGACCTGAGGGTGTGTATGAGTACAGGATCATTGACTAGGACAGAAATAGCAGCCAACCGATTCAATCAGCAGCCTTGATCTAATTTTAGTGCACGGTCTTAACTCTGTGTGAGTGTGTTTGTTGAGGTTGGGGGTAGAGAGTAAAGGTGTGTGTAAAAACTCCTTGTCCTAAAAAACGTTAATGGAGATTGTACTTCACATTCAAAACCAATGTATCCAAAGTCAGTCTGTCATTTTTCTATGATAACAGAACATCCAGTTTATCGTACATCCCCTGTGCGACCACATCAGAGTGAAAACAGCAGGTTCAGAAAGGACATCCAAACTAATTCAACTGAACAACTAATAAGTCACAAAATCAATTACTCAGCCCTCAATTAGAAGCATAGCTTTAAAGTCATGGCCATCATGATTGGTCACACCCCTGACATCCCTAAATACCTTTTCTTTGCATGGGATGTTTTAGCTGTCAGGGAAGGGAGGAAAAGTCTCCAAACTTTTTTAATAAAACAGAAAAACTGAAATGAAATTGACCCAAAATGCTTCCATGCCACCAGTAGAACAGGTTTACATTTATTCAAATTCACTCATTTGAAATCCATTTTATCACAGGGAAAAAAGGAGAGAAAAAAGTGTTCAATTTGTCAAGATGTTGCCAACAGGATCTCTATCCATTATTTTATTTTTTTACCTTCCTAGAATTGCTTCCTATTGGCATATTTCTCCTTTTTACAACTTCCAAGGGGGCTTCCCACTTGGGACAGACGTCAAATCAATGTCTATTCCACGTCATTTAATATTGTTATGTTACAGCCTTATTCTAAAATGGATTAAATCGTTTTCCCGCCCCTCATCATTCTACACACAATACCCCATAATGACAAAGCAGAAACAGGTTTTTAGACATTTTTGCAAAAAAAAAAAAAAAATGTAAATAAAAATTAAATATTACATTTACATAAGTATTCAGACCCTTTACTCAGTACTTTGTTGACGCACCTTTGGTTGCAATTAGAGCATAGAGTCATGTTGGGTATGATGCTACAAGCTTGGCACACCTGTATTTGGGGAGTTTCTCCCATTCTTCTCTGCAGATCCTCTCAAGCTCTGTCAGGGTGGATGGGGAGCGTTGCTGCAGAGCTATTTTCAGTTCTCTCCAGAGATGTTCATGTCCGGGCTCTGTCTGGGCCACCCCAGACATTCAGAGACTTGTCCCGAAGCCACTCCTGTGTTGTCTTGTCTGTGTGCTTAGGGTCGTTGTCCTGTTGCAAGGTGAACCGTCGCTCCAGTCTGAGGTCCTGAGCACTCTGGAGCAGGTTTTCATCAAGGATCACTCTGTACTTTGCTCCGTTTATCTTTGCCTCGATCCTGACTAGTCTCCCAGTCCCTACCGCTGAAAAACATCCCCACAGCATGATGCTGCCACCACCATGCTTCACCGTAGGAATGGTGCCAAGATTCCTTCAGACGTGACGCTTGGCATTCAGACCAAAGAGTTCAATCTTGGGTTCAGCAGACCAGAGAATCCTGTTTCTCGTAGTCTGACAGTCTTTAGTTGCCTTTTGGCATACTCCAAGTGGGCTGTCATGTGCCTTTTACTGAGGAGTGGCTTCCGTTTTGGCACGCTACAATAAAGGCCTGATTTTTGGAGTGCTGCAGAAATGTTTGTCCTTCTGGAAGGTTCTCCCATCTCCACAGAGGAACTCTAGACCTCTGTCAGAGCTCTAGGAAGAGACTTGGTGGTTCAAACCACCACTTGGTGGTTCTTCCATTTAAGAATGATGGAGGCCACTGTGTTCTTGGGGACCTTCAATGCTGCAGAAATGTTTTGGTACCCTTCCCCAGATCTGTACATCGACACAGTCCTGTCTTGGCACTCTATGGACAATTCCTTTGACCTCGTGGCTTAGTTTTTGCTCTGCCATGCACTGTCAACTGTGGGACCTTATATAGACAGGTGTGTGCCTTTCCAAATCATGTCCAATCAATTTAATTTACCACAGGTGGCCTCCAAGGATGATCAATAGAAAAAGGATGCACCTGAGCTCAATTTCGAGTCTCATATCAAAGGGTCTGAATAGTTATGTTAATAAGGTATTCCTGTTTTTTTTTAAATACATTTGCTAAACTTTCTAATACCTGTTTTCACCTTGTCATTATAGGATATTGTGTGTAGATTGCTGAGGATTTATTATTTTTTTAATCCATTTTAGGCCAGCATCCTGGAGTCGTTTCTTCACTGTTGAGACTGGTGTTTTGCAGGTACTATTTAATGAAGCTGCCAGTTGAGGACTTCTGAGGCATCTGTTTCTCAAACTAGACACTCTAATGTACTTGTCCTCTTGCTTAGTTGTGCACCGGGGCCTCCCACTCCTCTTTCTATTCTGGTTAGAGCCAGTTTGCACTGTTCTGTAAAGGGAGTAGTACACAGCATTGTACGAGATCTTCAGTTTCTTGGCAATTTTTTGCATGGAATAACCTTCGTTTCTCAGAAAAATAATAGACTGACGAGTTTCAAAAGAAAGTTCTTTGTTTCTGGCATTCGGAGCCTGTAATCGAACCCACAAATGCTGATGCTCCAGATACTCAACTAGTCTAAAGAAGGCCAGTTTTATTGCTTCTTTAATCAGAACAACAGTTTTCAGCTCAGCCAACATATTTGCAAAAGGGTTTTCTAATTATCAATTAGCCTTTTAAAATGATAAACTTGGATTAGCTAACACAATGTGCCCTTGGAACACAGGAGTGATGGTTGCTGATAATGGGCATCTTTACACCTATGTAGATTTTCCATTAAAAATCAGTCGTTTCCAGCTACAATAGTCATTTACAACATTAACAGTGTCTAAACTGTATTTCTGATCTATTTGATGTTATTTTAATGGACAAAATATGTACTTTTCTTCCAAAAACAAGGACATTTCTAAGTGACCCCAAACTTTTGAACAGTAGTGTATATACTGAACAATTAGGCATATTTGGGCAGACTTGATACAACATTTTGAACAGAAATGTATTATATTTTACCAGATCGAATGTGTTTTATTCTCCTACAATAATTTCACATTTCCACAAACTTCAATGTGTTTCCTTTAAAATGGTGTCAAGAATATGCATATTCTTGCTTCAGCTCCTGAGCTACAGGCCTATAAGATTTGGGTATGTCATTTTAGGCAAAAATTGATCCTTAAGTTAAAGTCCCCGGCCACTAGCAGCCTCTGGATGAGCATATTCTTGTTTGCTTATGGCCTTATACAGCTCATTGAGTGCGGTCTTAGTGCCAGCATCGGTTTGTGGTGGCAAATAGACAGCTACATAAAATAAAAATAAAAATAATCTTGGTAAATAGCTTGGTCTACAGCTTGAGGTACACTATCTCAGGAGAGCAAAACCTTGAGACTTCCTTAATATTACAGACCACGCATCAGCGGATCTTATCAGAGGCTGCCGTTCTGTTTTGCCAATGCACAGAAAATACAGCTAACTATGTATTATCAATGTCCTTGTTTAACAAAAAAATCAGATATTACAGTTGTTCATGTCCCATTGATAGGATAGTCTTGAACAGAGCTCATCCAGTTTATTATGCAGTGTTGGCACGTTCGCCATTTGAACAGAGGGTAAAGGTGGATTTTCCACTCGTCGACGCATTCTCAACAGACATCTGGCTTTTTGACCTTGATGAATAACACTTATGCAGAGTCTATATACAGTGCCTTCGGAAAGTAGTCAGACCCCTTCACTTTTTCCACATTGTGTTAAGTTTCAGCCATCTAGTGGCCAAATTCTAGAGTCCTAAGTCAGATAATGGCCTTTCTCTTGCATTAACATTAACAATGACTACAATGATCGATTTGATGTTATTTAAATGGCCAAAAAAATTGCCTTTCTTTCAAAAACAAGGACATTTCCAAGTGAACCCAAACTTTTGAACGGGAGTGTACATTTTAAAGTACATAACTGTGCACTCTTCTCAAACAATAGCATGTTTTCACTGTAATAGCAACTGTAAATTGGACAGTGCAGATAGATTAACAAGAATTTAACTTCTTGGCGCACCCATCCCATTAGCGGGATCATTTTCGTCAACATTCGCTGAATTGCAGAGCACCAAATTCAAATTAAATTACAAAAAATATTTAATTTTCATGAAATCACAGGTGCAATATAGCAAAACACAGCTTAGCTTGTTGTTAATCAACCTGGCGTGTCAGATAAAAGAAAAGCTTCACAGCAAAAGCTATCCAAGTGTTTACGTTAGGACATCTCTCTTAACAGACAAAACACTACAAACAGCTAGCAGCAAAGTAGATTGGTCACGAAAGTCAGAAAAGCAATAAAATGAATCGCTTACCTTTGTTGATCTTCGGATGTTTGCACTCACGAGACACCCAGTTACACAATAAATGTTCCTTTTGTTCGATAAAGATGATTTTTATCTCCAAAAACCTCCATTTGGTTGGCGCGTTTTGTTCAGAAATACACAGGTCATGACGGGCAGACTACATTTCCAAATAGTATCCGTAAATTTCATAGAAACATGTCAAACGTTTTTTATAATCAATCCTCAGGTTGTTTTTACAATAAATAATCAATAATATTTAAACCGGACCGTAGCTTTTTCAATAGGAGAGAGAGAGAAAATGTCTTCTCCAAGCTGTTGCGCATGCAAAACTCTGCTGTCACCCAGCCATCCACTGACACGATGTGATCCTTCACGCTCATTTTTCAGAATAAAAGCCTGAAACTATGTCTAAAGACTGTTCACCCTAATGTGGAAGCCATAGGGAACGGAATCTGGTTGATATCCCTTTAAATTGAGGGGATGCATGCAAAGGAACAGGGAGATTCGTTTCTTTTAGGCACTTCCTTGTTGGATTTTCCTTAGGTTTTCGCCTGCAATATCATTTCTGTTATACTCACAGACAATATTTTGACAGTTTTGGAAACTTTAGAGAGTTTTCTATCCTAATCTGACAATTATATGCATATTCTAGATTCTGGGCCCGAGAAATAGGCAGTTTCATCTGGGTACGTTTTTCATCCAAACATCAAAATACTGCCCCTACACTCAACAGGTTAAGCTTTCTGCCCATAAAGATATGTCTATGTCCTGGGAAATGTCCTTGTTACTTACAACGTCATGCTAATCACATTAGCGCACATTAGCTCAAACATCCCGAGGGTGAGACGCCGATCTGTAGAGATCTTTAAGAGGTTTAATACAGGAAAACTGAAATCCGTTTTAACTAATTTCTACCAGCATGTCACATGTGCAACTAGAGAAAGAAAACCTCTAGAACACCTTTACTCCACACACAGAGACGTGAATCATTCTACTCGACGCTGACAAATGACGCGAGCTAACCATACGAGCTAAAAGCCTTTGAAGTTCACTTCGAGGCAAGCAACACAGAATCATGCATGAGAGTACCAGCTGTTCCGAACGATTGTGTGATCACATTCTCCATAGTTGATGTGAGTAAGCCCTTAAACAGGTTGCCATTCACAATGCCACAGGGCCAGATGGATTACCAGGATGCGTACTCAGAGCATGCACTGACCAGATGGCAAGTGTCTATCATTTTCACCCTCTCCCTGACCCAGTCTGTAATACCTAAATGTTTCAAGCAGACCAGAATAGTCCCAGTGCCCAAGAACACCAAGGTAACCTGCCTAAGTGACTACCGCCCCGTAGCACTCCAATCTGTAGCCATGAAATGCTTTGAAAGGCTGGTCTTGGCTCACGTCAACACCATCGTCCCAGAAACCCTGGACCCACTCCAATTCACATACCGCAGATCCACAGATGACGCAATCTCTATTGCATTCCAAACTGTCCTTTCCTACCTGGACAAAAGGAACACATACAGTTGAAGTCGGAAGCTTACATACACTTATACTCGTTTTTCAACCACTCCACCTATTTTTCGTTAACAAACTATAGTTTTGGCAAGTCGGTTAGGATCTACTTTGTGCATGAAAAAAAGTCATTTTTCCAACAATTGTTTACAGACAGATTATTTCACTTACAATTCACTGTATCACAATTCCAATGGATCAGAAGTTACATACACTAAGTTGACTGTGCCTTTAAACAGCTTGGAAAATTCCAGAAAATGATGTCATGGCTTTAGAAGCTTCTGATAGGCTAATTGACATAATTTGAGTCAATTGGAGGTGTACCTGTGAATGTATTTCAAGGCCTACCTTCAAATTCAGTGCCTCTTTGCTTGACATCATGGGAAAATCAAAAAAAATCAGCCAAGAACTCAGAAAAAAAAATTGTGGACCTCCACAAGTCTGGTTCATCCTTGGGAGCAATTTCCAAACGCCTGAAGGTGCCACGTTCATCTGTACAAACAATAGTACGCAAGTATAAATACCATGGGACCCCGCAGCCGTCATACCACTCAGGAAGGAGACGCTTTCTGTCTCCCAGAGATTAATGTATTTTGGTGTGAATAGTGCAAATCAATCCCAGAACAACAGCAAGGGACATTGTGAAGATGCTGGAGGAAACAGGTACAAAAGTATCTATATCCACAGTAAAACAAGTCCTATATCGACACAACATGAAAGGCCGCTCAGCTAGGAAGAAAACCGCCATAAAAAGCCAGACTACGGTTTGCAACTGCACATGGGGAAAAAGATCGTACTTTTTGAAGAAATAGATGGCATCATGAGTGAGGAAAATTATGTAGATATATTGAAGCAACTTCTCAAGACATCAGTCAGGAAGTTAAAGCTTGGTCGCAAATGGGTCTTCTAAATGGACAATGACCCAAAGCATACTTCTTAAGTTGTGGCAAAATGGCTTAACGACAACAAAGTCAAGGTATTGGAGTGGCCATCACAAAGCCCTGACCTCAATCCTACAGAACATTTGTGGACAGAACTGAAAACGTGTGTTAACAAGGAGGCCTGCAAACCTGACTCTGTCAGGAGAAATGGGCCAAAATTCCCCCAACTTATTGTGGGTAGTTTGTGGAAGGCTACCCGAAATGTTTGAACCAAGTTAAACAATTTAAAGGCAATGCTACCAAATACTAATTGAGTGTATGTAAACTTCTGACCCACTGAGAATGTGATGAAATAAATAAAAGCTGAAATAAATCATTCTCTCTACTATTATTCTGACATTTCACATTCTTAAAATGAAGTGGTTTCCTAACCGACCAAAGACAGGGAATTGTTACTAGGATTAAAAATGTCATGAATTGTGAAAAACTGAGTTTAAATGTATTTGGCTAAGGTGTATGTAAACTTCCAACTTCAACTGTATGTGTGAATGCTGTTCTTTGACTACAGCTCAGCAATCAACACCATTGTGCCCTCAAAGCTCATCGCTAAGCTAAGGACCCTGGGACTGAACACTTCCCTCTGCAACTGGATCCTGGACTTCCTGACGGGCTGCCCCAGGTGGTGAGGGTGGTCAACAACACATCCGCCACGCTGACCTTCAACGATGGTAGGCCTGATCAATGACGACAATGAGACAGCCTATATGGAGGAGATCAGAGACCTGACAGTGTGGTGCCAGGACAACAATCTCTCCCTCAACGTGAGCAAGACAAAGAAGATGACTGTGGACTACAGGAAAAGGAAGGCAGAGCACTTTACTCATGCATGCATGTATATATTACCTCAATTACCTCGATAAACCCGTACCACTGCACATTGATTCGGTACCGGGTACTCCTTCAACAGTGGGGCAAATAAATTCATTAAAAATCCTACAATGTGATTTTCTGGATTTTTTTTCCTAATTTTGTCTGTCAGTTGAAGTGTACCTATGATGAAAATTACAGGCCTCTCTCATCTTTTTAAGTGGCAGAACTTGCACAATTGGTGGCTGACTAAATACTTTTTTGCCCCACTGCATATAGACTCGTTTTTGTTACTGTACATTATTTTGTTGATAGTTTTTTCTGTTTATTTAGCAAATATTTTGTACTTCTTTTTTACAACGTTGCATTGTTGGTTAAGGGCTCATAAGTAAGCATTTCATGGTTGTATTCGGTGCATGTGACAACTAAAATTGTATTTGAAATAGATGAGGTGTCGACTGCGTTTGTGCTGATCCTACACTACCACGCATCCATAATCAGGGATTGTTCTGGGAATATTATTTAAGAGACCAATATTTGCTATGGTACTTTATCTGTGGGATGTTGGGGCTCAGGCAACATTACTCTTATTCCTGAGAGTAACATTTTAGTGTGTGTGTGTGTGTGTGTGTGTGTGTGTGTGTGTGTGTGTGTGTGTATGCGTGTGCGTGTGCGCGTGCGCGTGCGTCTGTGTCTGTGTGTGGGTGTGTGGGTGTGTGTGTGTGTGGGTGGGTGTGTGGGTGTGTGTGTATGCGTGTGCGTGTGCGCGTGCGCGTGCGTCTGTGTGTGTGTGTGTGTGTGTGTGTGTGGGTGTGTGGGTGTGTGGGTGGGTGTGTATGTGTGTGTGTGTGTGTATGCGTGTGCGCGTGCGCGTGCGTCTGTGTCTGTGTGTGTGTGGGTGTGTGGGTGGGTGGGTGTGTGTGTGTGTTTGAGATATATATAGAGAGAGACTCTTAGAAAAAAGGGTTCCAAAGGGGTTCTTCTGCTGTCCCCGTAGGAAAAACCATGTTGGTTCCAGGTAGAATACTTTTGGGTTCCATGTAGAACCCTCTGTGGAAAGGGTTCTCGATGGAACACAAAAGGGTTCTACCTGGAACCATAAAGGGTTCGTCATAGGATTCCCCTATGGGGACAGCCGAAGAACCCTTTTAACTTCTAGATAGCAAATTTTTTCTAAGAGTGTAGGCAGAGAGAGAAAGAGAGAGGGAGGGGAGTCTAATTTACACTTGCGCCTTGATGAATGCGCCTTAATGAATGCGATCTCCATGAACATCAGGGAAATTTACAAGACACATTGTCGACAGTGAAATCCACTTCTTAACAACAGTGCTTTTGATTGAATTCTGCTTAGACAGGAATGAACACACCCTGGCTTGTCTGTTGCTTCTCACTCAACTCTATCTTTCTATCCTTCGGTAACCCTCTGACCTACACAGACACACACGATACCCTGGGCTGTCCGTTTACTTGACGAAGCGAGTGAAGTGGGGAAGATTATATTGAGTTCTCCATGTTCTTAAATACAGATACGTCCTAACAGGAGAGAGAACACCTTTGTTGCTGAAGGGGTTCAATCTCAGAAACACACAGACATGTGGACACAGTAGACCTGGAGGGAATGAGTTGTAATTTATTTTGTTGCTTTGCAAGCGTGATGGGTCTGGCTAACAAATAGTTTCAGTGGAATCACGCACACACATATATAGAGATAGAGACATCAAGATGAACCCTCATTCAGAAACCCAAGGGGATATGTTACCTGATCTTATATCTTTCTCACACCACCTACCCACCCCTTAGGATGCCAGCATGTGATAGGGGAAGGACACTGCACTTCAATAACACCCCTCACACTCACACGCACACACACATACATACACATACACACACACACACACACACACACACACACACATACATACACACACACACACACACACACACACACACACACACACTGTCAATAATAACAGTCACACAACTCCATGGAGTCCACAGTGAAAGCTCTCTTTATATTCTGCCTCCCTGAAATGGGTGCAAAAATGGGGAAATCAGGCTAATGAGGTACAGATGCCAAGTAAACTCACATCCCTCTATTATAGAAAGAAATTAGATCACGGGTATGTTATTAAGAGTAAGGATTAACGTTGAGGTTTATAAACTGGGATAAATCTACATTCTTATCCCTCCTCTCCAGCTGTTACAGATTTATAATGCTGGCCCTCCTCTGCTTGTCACCGGTTGTTTTTCCCAACAGCGTTGTGTTAAGCTGTGGAGCTGGAGGAGGCATGAAGCCATTTTAATGGTTCCGTGTTTCTAACCTAGCCTGGGAAGATTGACTCTGCAGCTCTAGGCTACACTCTTAGAAAAAAAGCCTTTGAAGAACCCTTTTTGGTTCCAGGTAGAACGTTTTTGGGTTCCATGTAGGACCCTTTTCATCGAGGGTTCTACCTGCAACCAAAAAGCATTCTACCTGGACACAAACAGGCTTTTCCTATGGGGACAGCCGAAAACCCCTTTTTTCCCTAAGAGTGTATCCTGAGGATGGTGGCTCTACTAGCCTTTCATTATACTCAGCGGAGGGTGAGGCAGTCTAACAACTAATCTCTCAATTCAATTCAGTTCAATTCAAGGGGCTTTATTGGCATGGGAAACATATGTTTACATTGCCAAAGCAAGTGAAATGAATAAACAAAAGTGAAATGAACAATAAAAGGTTAACAGTAAACATTACACTAACAAAAGTTCCAAAATAATAAAGACATTACAAATGTCATATTATGCCTCTAAACAGAGTTGTAACGATGTGCAACTAGTTAAAGTAAAAAAGGGAAAAATAAATAAATGTAAATACGGGTTGTATTTACAGTGGTGTTTGTTCTTCACTGGTTGCCCTTTTCTTGTGGCAACAGGTCACAAATCGTACTTCTGTGATTGCACACTGTGTTATTTCTGGGAGTTTACCAAATTAGATTTTCTTTAAATTCTTTGTGTGTCTGTGTAATCTGAGGGACATATGTGTCTCTAAAATGGTCACACATTTGGCAGGATGTTAGTAAGTGCAGCTCAGTTTCCACCTCATTTTGTGGGCAGTGTGCACCTGGCCTGTCTTCCCTTGAGAGCCTGGTCTGCCTATGGCGACCTTTCTCAATAGCAAAGCTATGCTCACTGAGTCTGTACATATTCAAAGCTTTCCTTCATTTTGGGTCATTCACAGGTATTCTGCCACTGTGTACTCTCTCTCTCTGTGTGTGTGTGTGTGTGTGTGTGTGTGTGTGTGTGTGTGTGTGTGTGTGTGTGTGTGTGTGTGTGTGTGTGTGTGTGTGTGTGTGTGTGTGTGTGTGTGTGTGTGCGTACGTGCGTGCGTGCGTGCGTGCGTGCGTGCGTGCGTGCGTGCGTGCGTGCCTCTAGGAAGTGCTGGACATTAGGTATGCTGTCTACCCCCTCTCTATATTCAATGTGTATGCGTCACATACAAATGACGTCACAGTTATCCATCACCTCAGTGTAGGAAGACATCTGTCTTTTATTCTGCTATCGGAACTCAGTAACTAAGGTCTGGAGGCCTCACTCCCCTGGTGACCTACTCAGACCACACAGGACAACTCAATCCATCTCAGATTTCTTTTTTTTATTGACCTATTAGTCTCTCTGTTCATTTATATTTTAAACCATCGGCTATATAGTGCCCTGCTGTGAAAACCTTTTCTTCAGGGTTACTGACAAAATGCCTACCGTTACCCTCTCTTTCACCCAATTAAAGGATAGGAAGCAGAAATGGCTGCCACTGTAAAAATAAATACAAATAAGTTGAGTCAACTTTAAAAATCATTGTAACTAGCTGCAACACAATTTCTAGTTTTTTCAACTTTAGGGCAAGAAAGTTCTGTTAACATGCATTCCTGAGTTGTCTCAACACATTTGCAAAGTAAACTAGAAAGCGTATTGCAGCTGGATGCCTTGACTCAACTTTTGATTACGTCGTCACTACTTATGGATGTAAGGATATCATCAGCTGAACTATACAAGTAAGTTGGATGAACTATACTGTAGATGTTTGCTCAACTATGGAAATTATTTTGTTATCGACTGTTTAAAAAAATACAATTTCAGACAAGTATGTCAATTTTGCACATAGAGTCAGTCCCCTTTGACTCCTTTCCAGATTCAGACATGATCCAATTAATGGACTAAAATGAATTAAAAAACTTAAATACATGTTTTGTAGAATCATAGTGAAGACATCGAAACTATGAAATTACGCATATGGAATCATGTAGTAACCAAAAAAAGTTTTAAACAAATCAAAATATATTTTATATTTCAGATTCTTCAAAGTAACCACCCATTGCCTTGATGACAGCTTTGCACACTCTTGGCATACTCTCAACCAGTTTCATGAGGAATGCTTTTCCAAAAGTCTTGAAGGAGTTCCCACATATGCTGAGCACTTTTCCTTCACTCTGCGGTCAAGCTCATCCCAAACCATCTCAATTGGGTTGAGGTCGGGTGATAGTGGAGGCCAGGTCATCTGATGCAACACTCCATCACTCTCCTTCTTGGTCAAATAGCCCTTACACAGCCTGGATGTATGTTTTGGTTCACTGTCCAGTTGAAAAACAAATGATAGTCCCACTAAGCACAAATCGGATGGGATGGCGTATCGCGGCAGAATGTTGTTGTAGCCATGCTGGTTTAGTGTGCCTTGAATTCAAAATAAATCAGAGACAGTGTCACCAGCAAAGCACCACCACCACATCACAATTGCTCATCCATCACAGTGAGAACCACAGATGCGGAGATCATCGGTTCACCTACTCTGCGTCTCACAAAGACATGGCTGTTGGAACCAAAAATCTCAAATTTGGACTCATCAGACCAGAGGACAGATTTCCAATGGTCTAATGTCCAATGCTCGTGAGTCTTGGCCAAAGCAAGTCTCTTATTCTTATTGGTGTCCTTCAGTACTTCTTTCTTTGCAGCAATTCGACCATGAAGGCCTGATTCACGCAATCTCCTCTGAACAGTTGATTTTAAGATGTGTCTGTTACTTGAACTCTGTAAGGGACCACATTTAGCAAGTGGTCATATGATGGCTCCGGCAGAAAATCTTGCGTAAAGTACACAAGTAGCCATTTTTCCAATCGCTTCTTATGAGAAACCAATTGTCCCGACGGATATATTATTGAATATATATGTGAAAAACACCTTGAGGATTGATTCTAAACAACGTTTGCCATGTTTCTGTCGATATTATGGAGCTAATTTGGAAAAAAGTTTGGCGTTGTAGTGACTGCATTTTCCGGTCGATTTCTCAGCCAAACGTGAAGAACAAACGGAGGTATTTCGCCTACAAAAATAATATTTTTGAAAAAAAGGAACATTTGCTATCTAACTGGGAGTCTCCTGAGTGAAAACATCCGAAGTTCTTCAAATGTGAATTATCTAATTTGATTGCTTTTCTTATTTTCGTGAAAATGTTGCCTGATGCTAGCAGAGCCTAGCCATAGCAGTATGCCATGATAAACTTACACAAATGCTTGTCTAGCGTTGGCTGTAAAGCATATTTTAAAAATCTGAGATGACAGTGTGATTAACAAAAGGCTAAGCTGTGTCTCAATATATTTCATTTGTGATTTTCATGAATAGGAACATTTTCTAGGAAGATTTATGTCCGCTGCGTTATGCTAATTAGTTTGAGGCTATGATTACGGGTAGTATCAAGAAGTCTGTTAAGCAATTCATTGGACTGCAATTTCTGAGGCTGGTAACTCTAATGAACTTATCCTCTGCAGCAGAGGTAACTCTGGGTCTTCCTTTCCTGTGGCAGTCCTCATGAGTGCCAGTTTCATCATAGCGCTTGATGGTTTTTGTGACTGCACTTTCCAGATTGTCTGACCTTCATGTCTTAAAGTAATGATGGACTGTTGTTTCTCTTTGCTTATTTGAGCTGTTCTTGCCATAATATGGACTTGGTATTTTACCAAATAGGGCTGTCTCATGTATACCACCATTACCTTGTCACAACACAACTGATTAGCTCAAACGCATTAAGAAGGAAATAAATTCCACAAATTAATTTTTAACAAGGCACACCTGATAATTGAAATGCATTCCAGGTGACTACCTCATGAAGCTGGTTGAGAGAATGCCAAGAGTGTGCAAAGCTGTCATCACGGCAAAGGGTGGCTACTTTGAAAAATCTAAAATATATTTCGATTTGTTTAACACTTTGGATACTACATGATTCTATGTGTTATTTCATAGTTTTGATGTCTTCACTATTATTCTACAATGTAGAAAATAGTAAAATTAAAGAAAAACCTTTGAATGAGTAGGTGTGTTCGAACTTTTGACTGGTTCTGTATATATCCTGACTAACCACAGACCAGATAAACAGGTACAACAATCTTACTAATGGTTAAAACAAATTCACTTATTTTTTTGGTATATCTCGTGTAATGCATCATATTTCAGCCTCTGAATACAACTGGCTGAAAGGCACTCTGGGAATTATGTTAATGAGGCACATGTATTTTAAGCCAACACAGTATTTTAAGTTGCGGGTCTCAGCAAACTAAATTCTCTTGTGTGATCATGCCCGAAATATGTGTTGCAAACGTCATTATTTACATTACTCACATTATGCTAAAACATTGCGTTAGAGGAGAATTGCATGTCACCTCATCAATTTACCAAGTTAAGTCCAGCCAACTCCGTTTCATCCACAAAATAAAAACAATAACTAAGGTGCTGGGGCAGACAGCCCGCTGTTTCCCCTCATAAGGATTCCATCTTTAAGCTACAGTACATGGATTTTTTTCTTAGTTGCATGTTTTACAGTGTACTTTATCAGGGTTTCCCAAACTCAACCCTTCCTCTCTTTTACTACTGTTTTCCTCTCATTACCCCTTTCCTAGCTCTCTCCCTCCTTTCTCACCTCCATCTTCGGTTAGCTGACTCTCTCTGTGTGTGTGTGTGTGTGTGTGTGTGTGTGTGTGTGTGTGTGTGTGTGTGTGTGTGTGTGTGTGTGTGTGTGTGTGTGTGTGTGTGTGTGTGTGTGTGTGTGTGTGTGTGTGTGTGTGTGAGAGAGAAAGAGAGTTTGTCGCTGGTTGAGGGTTGTGTGGGTGGCAGCTCAGAGCGTTTCCCAGCGTTTCCTGTGACCTACATGTATCCTAAGGAGCCTGTCTAACTGACAGACACAGCATGGTGTTAGTCCACGCACGCACACACATACACACAAACACACAGGCACACACCCACTCATGCATGGACAGAGGATGAACTACACCCAACACACGCCAATCAAAAACATGCATATGCACTCACACACACATACTCGCTGGAGGTCAGTTGTATAGCTCAGAGCGCTGTTAAGCATGAAACCAGGAAATGGAACAGTTTTGTTATTTTAAAAACATGAACAATGAATAAAATCCATCAACTGACCAGATACAGGTATTTGACCTTTAACGATGGGGATTAGACCCTTATCTCCAACCATTTGGCCCTTAGAGACTAGTATGTAGCCCTTATCTATGGGCCCCCATCATAATGCATCGGTGTGACTGTTGGCACGAGAGGGAGATAATCAGCTCCTCTTCAGACCCTTGAGCTTCATCCGCCTCATCTGTCACTCGGACCACATCACACTGACTTAGCTTCCAGCCCTGTCACCATGGTGCATTATGTCTGTACCAGTGGAGGCTGCTGAGGGGAGAATATAATATAATAATGGTTATAATAATGGTTGGAACGGAGCAAATGGAAGGGATCAAACACATGGAAACCATGGAAACCATGTGTTTGATGTATTTGATACAGTTCCACTGATTCCGCTCCAGCCTTTACCACAAGCCTGTCCTCCCCAATTAAGGTGCCACCAACCTCCTGTGGTCTGTACACTAGCTTAGCTTCTAGCCCTGTCACCATGGACCATAATGTCTCTACACTAGTTTAGCTTCTAGCCCTATCACCATGGACCATAATGTCTCTACACTAGTTTAGCTTCTAGCCCTATCACCATGGACCATAATGTCTGTACACTAGTTTAGCTTCTAGCCCTGTCATCATGGATCATGATGTCTGTACACTGGCTTCACAGGGTGACAGCTTGACAGGGGGCTGATACTCAGCGTCATATTTAATTTTAAAAATGCATGGAACTTCTTTTTGAGAGAAATAGGGTGGGAGTTGTGAATGATGGTTGATAGTAAAGACTCAAATCACACAGAGCTCTCTAGGTTGTTCTCCATGCTGGGTCCTGGAGGACTACAATTTTATTTAGTTTATTTTACTAGGCAAGTCAGTTTAAGAACTTATTATTTTTAATGAGAGCCTAGTGGGTTAACTGCCTGTTCAGGGGCAGAATGACAGATTTGTACCTTGTCAGCTTGGGGGTTTGAACTTGCAACCTTGCGGTTACTAGTCCAACACTCTAACCACTTGGCTACCCTGCCGGCCCGATGTGGGTAGCTTTTGTTCCAGCCCAGTCACACACACCTGATGCTATTCAGCTTAATGAAAGTGTTGATGATTTGTTGACTAGTTCAATCAGGTGGTAAAGGGCAAGGCTGGGACAAACCCCTGGCCACACTGTAGCTCTCCTTGGTACCAGGAGAGAAGCACACTGTTGTAACTGTTTTAGTAGGTCACATCAGGCAACAGGAGCTCCAGTGGAGCTGTTTCATTTAATTCAGAACACTTTAATCTAGTGTGTAGCCCAGCGCTGGTTTACGTATTAACTGTACCTCGGGGGCATGTGTCTGTGGTTAGCCATTATTAGCAGTTAGCGGTACTAGGAGATGAGAGGACTCCAGACCAGCCAGTCACTATTATGGTCTGTTTGGATGACTCTCCCTTCTCCCAACTCTTTATCAGATCAAACATGAGCACACAAACCGCCCAGGGCCTATGGGTGAATTAAGTATCTCTTTTTGATTTTATGAGCGTGTTATTAGTCAATTGTAACTGTTAAGTTAGTCTGCATGCAGGGAATAGCTGTTGATGCTTTGTTGTGTGCAACAGGGATGTTTTATAAGCTGCTATGTGTTGCCTGTTCAACTGAGTCTGTTCACGGCTGTAGACTAATTAGATAGCAATGAAAAAAAGGCTATTTTCGAAGTTGTTTTGGTTGACATAAAAAGGGGAACTGGGAAAAGTAGAGCGAGAGAGAGGGGGGAGTGTGTGTGTGTGCGTGTGTGCATGCATGCATATGTGTGTGTGTGGACCCCTAAGATGAGATTGGACCCCTTCAGCAATAAAGGTGTTCTCTCTCTCCTGTTTGGATTGATCTGTATTTCAAGGTCCAATGCAGACATTTTTATCTCAATATCAAATCATTTCTGGTTAAAATTAAGTACCTTACTGGGATTGTTACCAATTAAAATTATAATAAATGTACAAAAATATCTTCTTAGTAAATATCAATTTAAAAAGCAATAATGTAGCTAGGACTGTCTGGGAGTGGTCTGAGTGGGAAGGGAAAACTGAAACCTAGCTTTTATTGTCCTTAAAATAGACAGCCCTGTGTGTGTGTGTGTGTGTGTGTGTGTGTGTGTGTGTGTGTGTGTGTGTGTGTGTGTGTGTGTGTGTGTGTGTGTGTGTGTGTGTGTGTGTGTGTGTGTGTGTGTGTGTGTGTGTGTGTGTGTGTGTGTGTGTGTGTGTGTGTGCTTGCGTGCATCAGAGCGTTGCAAAAGTGAATGAACAGTGAATAGAGGAAACAGTGAGACTATTTACTAGAACTTTATAGATGTTCTGGGAAAAACTATGCCTTTGGTTGTGATTTTATGGCCAGTTTCTCGGTTTGGAAAGGCCTTGGATATATACAGCCTCTGAGCATAACTGATGCTTTTCAGATTTAGCTGTATCATGGTACTGCACGCTTTTTAGAAGGCAGATAATAGTCACTGTATGGCAGACTACACTAATGTTGTCACTACACAGGTTCCAAAGGGGTTCTTCGGTTTTTGGTTTCAGGTAGAATACTTTTGGTTTCCATGTAGAACCCTCTGTGGAAATGGTTCTTCATGGAACCCAAAAGGGTTCTAACGGGAACCAAAAGGATTGTACTTGGAACCAAAAAGGGTTCTTCAAATGGTTCTCCTATGGGGACAGCAGAAGAACCATTTTAGGTTCTAGATAGCACCTTTTTTCCAATGTAGGATGATACATAGATTAGTGGCTTCACACAAATTTTTTTCAATAGGCACTATTCCTCCTGCCTCAGATGATCTCAAAGTGGCACCTGCCTCTCCATAATATCTCCTTAGACGGTACACATGATACGGGGTGTAGGTGATACCTTGATACTAGTGTACTACATCAAAACACTCACCTGCATAAGCATGTACTCTAAATCAGATTGAAGAGTTTTTGGCCAACTATAGTTGAGTCAAATCTCACTTTAATATAAGTGTTTAGCATGTGACAGAGTTTCACGTTTTTGAAATACTCAAATCAAATCCAGCTGTGCAGATGGATTTGCCAGAGGCTAGACAGAGACGGTGGGCTAGTTGGCTTTTAATAAAGAGAATTCGGAATATCCTGAGATATTCATGTTATTACTAATGTCTTCAGAGCCAAATCGATTATTTCCTGTATGCTGTGGTGGTATTTCAACACATCATTCTCAATGATCCTTTTATCCTGAATACTTTTTATATTCTTATCTTCTTGCTTAACAGGTAAAGATGAGGAGGCTTACTGAGGAACTGAGAGCTTCCCTGAACTCCTGAGTCACCCTGGCTTGTCGTCGGGCAGAGCAGAGAAACCAGTGTTTTTGACGGCCCTTTTGGCTCATAGTTAAACATGGATCAGCAGCTAACACAATGCATGTAGTGCAGTAGAGAAGACAAATATCTGACCCTGTATCGGGAGAATGTCTGCCTACTGGAGGATGGAAATAATGACCTTTGGATTGCTGGGTTTAAAACCAAGGTGGAGTTGTCTGTTATTGTATGATACTTCAGTCAAATGTCATTAATAATAGATTTATAATAATAGATTTCCTTTCTAATAGGTGTTCAAAAGCTATTTAGAACAGTTTGAACGCACAGAAAGTACAAAGGCTATAAAGCCTAAATGTCTGCATTTTACCCCTTGCTGCACAATAAAAAATCATTAAAGAAGGATCTTTGATTCTTTGTACTTAATGTGTGTGAAATATTGGAGTATGTGAAGCTAAAACAAAACATTTGAATTATTTATATCTGAATAATTTCTGAATAATTTATTATGAAAATAAAGTAGAAAGTTGAAAATCGGTGATTCAAATGATTTGGTCTTGACAGGTAAGATGGTATTTGATTGGAGTCACTCCATCACTTCAACTTTACTTAAAGAGGGAGAGGGAGAAATATAGAGAGAGTAAGAGACAGAGACAAAGAGAGAGAGAGAGAGAGAGAGAGAGACAGAGAGAGACAGAGCAAGAGCAACAGTGAGAAAGAGCGAAATAAGAAACATCCTGCCAGCTGCATTTGACACATCTCCACACATCCTCTTCTCTCTTGAGTTTTAATCAGGCACTGAGGACTGCCCTTAGGTCTCAGGGCTCAGAGGCTTGTCTGTCTACTGGGTGGTGAGAGGACATTTTTAACCCCTTTATCCTGTCCTCAACTCTGCCCTCTCCACTCCTCTTTTTCCTCCTCTCTTTTCCTCCATTTAGTAATATAATATATGCCATTTAGCAGATGCTTTTATCCAAAGCAACTTAGAGTCATAAGTGCATACATTTTACGTAAGGGTGGTCCCGGGAATCAAACAAATTATTCTGGCATTGCAAATGCCATTCTCTACCAATTGAGCTACAGAGGACCATCATTCTAAAGCAGTGAGTCAACCATTACAATTGCACGTAATGGGGCAAGAATTATGCACTCAGTAATGATCCAAATGAACCAGGGGGAACCAGACCTCAGTATAGATCCCCAGTATACACACCCGGGGAATATGTGGAGAAATATTCCATTGGGAAGCTGAGGGGATGAGTTGGCCAACTTCATTTACTAATCAAAATAATAAACAGACAATGTGTTCGTTTTTCATGTTTATAATAATAATGAGAGTAAATAACACATGGTAAATGGTATATGTTTATATTATTATCTTGTACATATGACAAATAGCCTATACTTTAATTTGATTAACCACACAAAGACATGTAGACATCAATAAACTATAGGCTACTGGTGTACTACTTTTGGTTGAATTTACAAAACATTATACAGATTGGGACTCCACATAGTAGTTTTATACCTTCCCAACTAAATGTGCAATTATCTCCTAACACCAAAATAGACTCTGTAGTTAGCAAAGGTAGACCATTCTTTTGTCTTCTAGCTAGTGAAAATAAGTGCTTTGTCTCCCTCTGCAGGTACATGGGTGTTATCAAATCAAATAGTTTTTGTCAAGTACACATACAGTGCAGCAATACTAAACAACACAAAACAATACACGCAAACCCAAAAAAGAAAAAGAAAGGAATTAAGAAAGGTAGAAATATTAGAACACGCAATGTCAGAGTCCGGAATATAAATATATATGTATATGATGGTGTGTATAGAAAGTATGGACAGTATATGAATAGAAAAGGTGAGTACAGCAGTAGTTATATAGGATGAGCCTTGACTAGAATACAGTATATACATATGAAGTGGGTAAAACAGTATGTAAACATTATTAAAGTGACCAGTGTTCAATGACTATATACAATACAGGTGCAGGATTGAGTACCGGGTGGTAGCCGGCTAGTAACAGTGACTGAAGTTCAGGGCAGGGTATTAGTTCCAAATGTCCATGCTTACTTAAAGGCCCAGTGCACCTAAAAAATAAAATGTCCTATGTGTTATATATATTTCCACATTATGAGGTTGGATTGTGAAAATGAGGATAATGCCCTTTTAGTGTAAGAGCTGTTTGAAAAGACCACCTGAAATTTCAACCTGTTTTGGTGGGATGGGGTTCTGGCCTGTCTGATGACATCACCAGGTGGTAAATTAGTTAATAGACCAATTACAAAGAGAGTTTTAAACCTCTCTGCCAATAACAGTTTGTTTTCAGTTTTCAGTTTCCCCACCCAACCCAGACCACTCCCAGCCAGTCCTAGCAAAACTGCTATTTGCTAAGAAGCAGTTTTGGTTTATTTTTTACCATTATAATTTAAAACAATCACAATAAGGTACTTAGTTGTTACCCAGAAATGATATGATATTGAGATAAAATGGCTGCAATGGACCTTTAAGTTGTCTACATGACCAGCATGTCACACAAAATGAATTGCCACCTAAAACAATGGAAATTGATCTCTAGAAAAAAAATATGTGAATGTTAGCTGTGTGTTGTTTTATGTTCATTGTTGTCAGGGGTGGCATTATGGGTGGGCCTTAGGGGGCAGGACCTCCCTACCATACCTCCTTGCCCGTCCAAATAAAATATTGAAATATTGATCATTTATTTGACCGAGGTGCTCGCCAACAGAGGCGCATCAATCTCACATAAAGCATCCGAGCGAGCGAAACAACGCCCCTTCGTATCCGAATGTGTAGACCGTATCTGATGCTGTCTGGACAATAGGAGTACGGCCAGACAGCATCAGATACATGGGCTACAAAAAGTAAGAACGAGCCGCGCTTGTTTCGCTTGCTAGTTTCAGAAGAGAGGAAGAGGCAAAGCGCTAAATCTGTCCTGAATAACCCAATGCGTTTCTATGCCAACTTCAGCTTGTCGCCTGCATTCCCGCCTTTGGAACGATTCGCATTGTTAGGGCAGAGACATGATAATCTCGTCATTATATTGAGATCTCTGGTTTCAGCCACTTGCAAATTAGAAAGGAAAGTTGGCGGGTGCACAGTGCACTGTTCTGATGCTGGCTTCCCTTAAAGTAAATTGATGTTTTGCCAAAATTATATAATTACTCCTGTCTAAGTAAAATCATTCAGAATACTTTACCAGAGAGCTTGAGTTAGCCACACAGGATCATAAGCTTATTTTAATTTTAAATAGCACTTCAGAAGTGCGTTGGCCTATGTCCATTTGGGAAGCCAGCAATTTGGGCAGCACACGTGGCAATATAGGGCTTGATTATTGAGTTGCGGTAGTCAGTGAAAAGCATCTAAAATGTGTGAAGATAAGGTGTCTTTGAGTACTATTACAAATGTTGTGTGGCAAAGGTATGGGTGTCTCTCTTCAGAATGCATGCATTCAGCTCTCCAGAATGTGCTCCACTGTCTCCCATCAATTCTTGCACATTCATTGTTTCATTGAATAGTTTGCCCTTTGATTGCTTGATCAATTTCACCTTACATGTGTAACCAGCAGGCCTACATGTTTAACCGTCATTTGGTTACATTCATTTACACTACATGACCAAAGGTCATGGTGTTAGTTATCAATGTGTCCATATGGTAAAGTGCATGCACACAGGAGGCCCGTGAGAAAAAACGGGCCCGCCTATAAAAATGAAATAAAGTCCAACTGATTGGTTCTGGCGTCTGGCCTGCATGTACAGACCTAATGTTGTTTAATGCACTTAAATAGATATATTAATTCAATTGATTCTCAATGAATAGAGTCTAGGTAGTTTATATGACTGAAACTGAGTGAATATGCTTGGTAAGGCAATGATCAGGATTTGTTTTTCATCATATTATTGCTTTCCTCAAAGTCAATCTGAACCAGAAAGGATATGGCCACCAGAGGATGCAGTTTGGTTACTAATTCAAACTAACAGTCGCCAAAAGTCAGTTTTAGTTAATGGTGATACTAAAGCATCCGACCCATTTCTCATCAGATTATGTTGGGACATGTGTTGATTAGAAAAAAATGCTAATGCCTATGACATATTAAATAAATAAATAGAGAAGTTCCAAATAAATTATAGTTTACTACATTACCTAAGATAAATGTCTTTGTTGAATTAAAGAAGAAAAAGTAGCAGGAACTGTTCGGGAGAAAGGCTTTTTATATAGGCTAGACTACTAACAAAGGCGAAAGGACATAAATATATAAGCGGGTCCCCTTTGTTCCCTGTTTAGTCATCTCTCGCCTAAAACCATTAAACGAGGAGCCGCCACTTCTCCGTTAGCCTTGCATTCCTGAAATTCCTTGATGTGATGTCAGAAGGGACGGGACATAGGCTACGTATCTAAACCTATGCGCTGCTCACGGCTGCTCCGGAGTTGTGGAGTCGACGTTATATCACAAAACCCAGGGTCTAAGGGAAAGTCGAACACCTACTTTTTTATATTTTTGGCACAACTTGGATAACTTTGCCGAATGTTGTTTTGCTTTTGGGGCTCATGAACTTCACTCAGTTGAAGACTAGGATATAGCCTACGACTCGCATCTTGAGGGGTAAAGTTCCTTTGGAGTTTTTTCTTTATTCTCCTTTTCGACAGATTTTGTGTATTCTGGAATAAAATACTTAATTTTAAAAATTTCAGACAGAATTTTGTCAAATGGAAATGGAGAATAAAACTGTTTTGAGGATTAACTCAATTTTGCGGATTTGAGGAGGCCGTTCCACTCCGTCGAGCTCGCAGAATTTCCTCAGCGCAGACACAATTTCGGCATGTAGCAAAGGAAATACGGTGGGTGTCTCTACCAGCGATTGGCTGCTTTTTGTTGATTTGTTTCCTTTCAATGGAACGCTTTTAGTGCAATAAAATAACGGCGCTTTGTTACCATGTTAAAATCGCAATACTATTTTATGGGTTATTCTTCATTCAGCCAAGTCAAAAGCTTGCTTGGTAGGCTAAACCCATGTAAATAGTAGTTTTATGCAGGGTGCAGGCAAACTGAAGGCCATATGCGTTCGCCTCGCCTGCCTGCCTGTCCACGTAGAGCAACTTTTTTTCGTCAGCCAAACGGGAACATTCCAGGGGGTCTCGCGGCGGGGTTTCAGGGCAAGCCGCGACCTGCATTGGGAAAGGGTTCATCTGTTCAATGCGCTTTTGTGTTTGCTTCCAAAAACGAAAACTCATCAAAAACATCTGCTGTCTTGGGTAGGCCTAGGCTAGAAATAGGCTTTAGACCGTATTGTGTGTCTGGTTTTCTCTCCATGTAGGCTGCAATAGCTGTGTTATACCATGCATACAGCAGTTACCAGAGAGCACATTTTCAGAGAAGGGGAGAATTGAGATGATGAAACAGGCAAGGCAAGGCCACGAAAGAGAATGAAAGGAGAGGAGAGAGCAGATGAGTGTCGAGTCCAAGGTCTATGCAAGCGTCATATAGAAATACAAGCCAGCTCCATGGTGGCAACATCACAGTCTGCCTATGGCATGTCACATTATTGACCTCTGAAAAGAAGATAACATAATGAAGAAACCAATACTGTGTGTGCACGCAAGTGTTGATGCATGTGAAAAAGGGTTTGTATGCGTGTGTGTTTGCATGTGTGTGTGTGGGTATGCAATTGTGTTTGTTTAAACATGTCTCCCTCAGTCTCTGTCAATTTCAAATTAAGGGTATTTATTGGCATAGGAAACATTGCCAAAGCAAGTTAAATAGATAATAGACAAAAGTGAAATAAACAATAAAAAATGTACAGTAAACATTACACTAACAAAAGTTCCACAATAATAAAGACATTACAAATGTCATATTATGTCTATATACAGTGTTGTAATGATGTGCAAATAGTTAAAGTACAAAAGGGAACATAAATAAACATAAATATAGGTTGTATTTACAGTGGTGTTTGTTCTTCACTGGTTGCCCTTTTCTTGTGGCAACAGGTCACAAATGTTGCTACTGTGATGGCACACTGTGGTATTTCACCCAATAGATATGGGAGTTTATCAAAATTGGATTTGTTTTCGAATTCTTTGTGGGTCTGTGTAATCTGAGGGAAATACGTGTCTCTAATATGGTCATACATTTGTGCAGCTCAGATTCCAACTCATTTTGTGGGCAGTGTGCACATAGCCTGTCTTCTCATGGAGCCAGGTCTACCTTTGGTGGCCTTTCTCAATAGCAAGACTATGCTAATTGAGTCTGTACGTAGTCAAAAAAAATCCTTAATTTAGGGTCAGTCACAGTGGTCAGGTATCCTGGTACTGTGTACTCTCTGTTTAGGGCCAAATAGCATTCTAGTTTAGTTTGTCCTCCTGAGATGTACTGTCAGGACCCAGGTCTGACAGAATCTGTGCAGAAGATCTAGGTGCTGCTCTAGGCCCTCCTTGGTTGGGGATAGAAGCACCAGATCATCAGCAAATGGTGGACATTTGACTTCAGATTCTAGTAGGGTGAGGCCGGGTGCTGACTCGTTGATATATATGTTGAAGAGGGTGGGGCTTAAGCTGCATCCCTGTCTCACCCCCCGGCCCTGTGGAAAGAAATGTGTGTTTTTTGCCAATTTTAACTGCACACTTGTTGTTTGTGTACATGGATTTTATAATGTCGTATGTTTTTACCCCAACACCACTGTCCATCAATTTCTATAGCAGGCCCCTGAAATCAACAAAGCATGAGAAGACTTTGCCTTTGTTTTGGATTGTTTGTTTATCATTTAGGGTGTGCAGGGTGAATACGTTGTCTGTCGTACAGTCATTTGGTAAAAAGCTAATTTGACATTTGCTCAGTACATTGTTTCTGCTGAGGAAATGTACAAGCCTGCGGTTCATGATAAAGCAGAGGATTTTTCCAAGGTTTCTGTTGACGCATATCCCAAGGTAGTTATTGGGGTCAAATTTGGCTCCACTTTTGTGGATTGGGGTGATCAGTCCTTGGTTCCAAACATTGTATTTTTTATTTTATTTTATCTTTATTTAATTAGGCAAGTCAATATTGGGGAATATGCCAGAGCTGAGGGAGATGTTAAAGAGTTTAAGTATAGCCAATTGGAATTTGTGGTCTGTATATTTGATCATTTAGTTTAGGATACCATCAACCCCACAGGCCTTTTTGGGTTGGAGGGTTTGTATTTTGTCCTGTAGTTCCTTCCAATGTAGTTGGAGAATCACGTGGGTTCGAGTAGTCTTTAATAGTTGATTCTACAATTTTTATTAGGTTATGTTTATGTTTTTCTGTTTGTTCTTTGTTATAGAGCCCAAAATATTGGAGAAGTGTTTTATCGATATATCTCTGTTTTGGATAAATAACTCTTTGTGTCGTTGTTTGTTTTGAGTTTCCCAATTTCCCCAGGAGTGGTTAGATTCTATGGATTCTTCAATTGCATTGAGTTGATTTCTGACGTGCTGTTCCTTCTTTTTCCGTAGTGTATTTCTGTCTTGTTTTAATGATTCACCATAGTGAAGGCGTAGGCTCAGGTTTTCTGGGTCTCTATGTTTTTGGTTGGCTAGGTTTCTCAATTTCTTTCTTAGGTTTTTTCATTATTCATCAAACAATTTATCATTGTTACTCATTTTCTTAGGTTGTCTGCTTGACATTTTTAGATTTGATAGGGAAGCTGAGAGGTCAAATATACTGTTTAGGTTTTCTACTGCCAAGTTTACACCAAGTTTAAACATTTTGTCCAGGAAATTGTCTAGAAGGGACTTGGCCTCTAGCACTGTCTCCCACTCTTTAGTGATGGTGATGACATTAGCATTAGCACATTGCTGGGAAAAAGTAAGGCTCCAGCACTGTGTTCAAAATGGTGTGTGCGAGTGAGAGCAATCTGTTTGGACATGCACCTAGAATTACTACCACCGTAAAGTAGGAGAATACAGTAATGGCATATATAGCATAGCTGCAGGAGGCGTGCCCCCCACACACACATCTGGTCGCCTTTATAACCTCAATGGCATGCTGAGCAAATTATATGGTGCTAGCACAAGTGGACTGGGAATACACAACAGCAGCTTTTTAAACACTGGTAGAGGAGCTGAAGAGCTGGACTGTCAGTGGCTTTAAAGACATGCTCCAGAACATTGGTGACTAGCAAGTATTTTTTAAACCTCACTCTTTGGGCTGGATGTGTCAATGTGTCCTTCATACTGTACATGCATAATCTATGAGCAGAATAACTGTTTTACTTCAATTAGCCACAAAATCCCTATTTTGAAAGCTACTGTTTACTAAAAGCTGTGCTACGCCCCACGTGGGCCAGCCCCCTAGCAATTCGAGTTTCAACCAATGAAGCACAGCCCCTCACAATTTGATTGACAGCTAGCAGGATGCACACACAGCAGAGTATGTGGCGTAGTATGCAATTTTTGGGGACCACTTTTGGCTCTCGTGACCGCTACTATCAAAACTACTGGCTTAAAAGTATTTTTTAAAAGCACAGGATAATCTCTTTAAGAATGTTGCTAGTAGGCAGCTATATCTGTATGCTTGGGTTACCTACTTCTGTGCAGCCATATTCTTTATTTATTTTTATTTAACCAGGCAAGTCAGTTAAGAACAAATTCTTATTTACAATGATGGCCTACTTGTCAATCCCCTCCGGCCAAACCCAGACGATGCTGGGCCAATTGTGTGCCGCCCTATGGGACTCCTCTCACGGCCGGTTGTGACATAGCCCAGGATCAAACCCGGGTCTGTAGTAACACCTCTAACACTGTGATGCAGTCCCTTAGACTGCTGCACCACTCTGCGCTATTCAATTTCATTCTATCCTGTTATATTTTATTATTTGGGAAGTGTACAGAGAGGATAGTACTGCTGTGTTTGTGAGTTGTGTAAGGCAGCTCTACAGCAGCACCTCACCTCAGACAATAACAGAGGCAGACATGTCTCAACCCGTCCCTCTGTATCCCAGGTACTCATTTCACTCACCTGCTGCTGCAAAGAAGCTGTCAGTCACTCTACAGCCCGCCCTTCTGGACAGTCAGGTACACAACACACACACAAGCACACACACACACTCACTCACATACATTCACACACACATGCACGCGCACACACACACACACACACACACACACACACACACACAAAAAGCCTCTTCTGTCATCATTCTCATTTCTTGCTACAGGTATCTCTGTATTGCAGAGATAAATAGTAGACCGGAGAGAAAGCGGCATAGCAAAGTTGTATAGTGTTGTGTTGGGAAGCCCCTCGGAGGTTGAATGTTGACTGAGGGTTTGGCATGAGAAAGCACGCTTAGTGGTTTTTGGTGAGTGAGTTATTTTGTGTTGGGTGTGTGTGTGAATGTGCTCGTATGTTTCTGTGTGTGTTTGTGGGTTATTGCATTTGTGTGTGTATGTGTGGCCTACATGCTGCTTTTGTGTGTGTGATGTGGTTGGGGTGGGGGGGGGGGGGGGCATGGAAAATCTAGCTGTAAAGTGGTGGCTGCTGAATTTCAGTAGACACAGCCTGTCCCATACTGTTGTGTTGGAGGTAGTTGCTCAGATACGGTTCCATGTTGATACTCCCTCCCTCCCTCCCTCTGTCCCCAACACTCCCTCAACCAACTGGACTAACATGATAAGAGCCTGGGATAGGGGTGACAGGGGTTTCACCAGCCCCCCTCTCTCTGTTCTCTGTCCCTCTATCATTCTCTCCATTTTCTCATCGTCTCATTAGAAAGAAGGTAGTGGTAGTGTTGGCTGGGTTAACTTTCTCTCTTCTCCAACTCTCTCTCTCTCACATACACAGACACACTTTCTCACTTGGCCTCCCCCCTTTTCTCTCTCTTTATCTCTCCCTCTCATCCGCTCCCTACTCTCTCCATGACATCAGCGACCGTTTCCTGTGGCACAGGATGAGTCGTGGTGCGGCGGTCCAGGTTCGGAAAAACGTCTCTGCCGAGTGTCACTGAGACTTATCCTCTTTGATCCTCCTCCTCCTGTCCATGTCAGGGTGACAGCTCTGTTTACATGGGAACTGCAGTCAGGAACGCTGAACATGACCAGTTCATTCCAGTCCAGAACACCAGGGCACTGATGCCAATATACACACAGGTTTCTGTTAGGAAAATATGGGGCCGGACATTTGACCGGCAGCATTTTAATTTCCCAGACATATGAGAAATTTACCGGACCCATATGCATTGGGTGTGTAACCTGATTAGGGCGTCCACCCACGGTGCTCAGAATGACAGAAATCACATTTAGATGATGGTCATTCATATTAACAGCACTTGTAAGTCGAGGATGCAACAATGTGCAGTTCTTCTTGCTGAGTTCTGACGCGCACTATGAAGATGTTAGAAGAACGGTCCACATTTACTCATATAGCAATGAGTCTGATGTAACAGGTCAGAACGGTCCACATTTACTCATATAGCAATGAGTCTGATGTAACAGGTCAGAACGGTCCACATTTACTCATATAGCAATGAGTCTGATGTAACAGGTCAG
This sequence comes from Oncorhynchus mykiss, assembly GCF_013265735.2. NCBI lineage: Eukaryota > Metazoa > Chordata > Actinopteri > Salmoniformes > Salmonidae > Oncorhynchus > Oncorhynchus mykiss. Next base: position 22,859,562 of record NC_048568.1, read on the forward strand.
AACGGTCCACATTTACTCATATAGCAATGAGTCTGATGTAACAGGTCAGAACGGTCCACATTTACTCATATAGCAATGAGTCTGATGTAACAGGTCAGAACGGTCCACATTTACTCATATAGCAATGAGTCTGATGTAACAGGTCAGAACGGTCCACATTTACTCATATAGCAATGAGTCTGATGTAACAGGTCAGAACGGTCCACATTTACTCATATAGCAATGAGTCTGATGCAACAGGTCAGAACGTTTCGCTTAAAATGTCGATAAACTGTTATTTATTCACATTATAAGCGCAGAAGGCAGTAATGGAAAACACCTTTGTCAAAGCACACTGCACATGCGAGCGGTTTCATGTGACAGAGATTAAAATATCCCTTAGAAATGTAGAAAGAGGGGAGTTCTAATACGCAACAACTAGCATGGGTTGCTAACAGTGTTCCCTCAAATGTTTAGTGGCACTGAGCAAATTTCTGGTCTGCTGAGTGCAAACTTGAACATTGTGAAAATGATGTGCAACTTCCGGCTCACGTTTACTGTGAACACTGAGGCTGTACCTACTTTAAATTACAGTTTTAACTGTGGCCAAGTAGGCTGCTGTGGCTATTTGACTATAATGTAGGTCTACTAGATTGGCTTCCATCAAAAACAATGTAAAAACACATCCCATAATATTTTGAACATGGAAATAGCTGCTCTATTGTTCAGCCTACAGTAGCAGTCAATGTGTGGTGTTCAATGTAGGCCTACATTCCATGAGACTTGAAAAAAACATGCAGGGCTTGACATGAACCTGTTTATCCACTTGTTCTTCAGACGAGGAGGTGGCTGAAAATGTTGTTTTTGTGCTCTTGTTGGAAGCAACTACTCCTCCATTGTTGACTAGAAATGAGCTATAACTGGGCTAATAACTCACTAACTAGCGAAGAATATGAACCAAAGTTGCATTTGTGGCTACATGCAGATCTCAAAACAAGTGCATTCAGTTCAAAGTGAATGGCACAGATCCATATATGGCAAAGGCTATTTGCATATAGGCCTACTGCAGCTATGATTGGTAATGGCGCACAGGTCTGTGTAGAGTACTGCCTGAGTCATGCCTGTCAATGCAATAGAATCCTACTCCAATACGCTCTGCCTACAGGAACATTTCGTGCACAGTTAGTTCTGCATACTAAATCTTGCATAGTTGGCTTTCTTTCGGTATATTACATTGAACGTGGCTAATATTGCATTGATTCTATCACAATTCCCACAGTAGAGCAAAACATCGATAGTGTTAAATACAATTTTCCGGTTTCAAACAATTAAGTATATTTAAAATAATAATCATAGTCTTACTGGCTTACTTACTGGCTCCAGCTCATTGCAAAGTGGTGTGTGCCGCGCTGATGAATCCGGCCTTCCATTGCCTATGTTTGCTGTTTAAGATGCTGTAGCAGCAGCCTGACCGATTTTTATCTGCTCAAAGTCTCTGTGTCTGCATGCTTTACGAGTGTGATAAATAAGATACACAACTAATATACTGTATACTGTACACACGCCAATTTCATTCCACAAAATGATGCAAATGAACCTACAGACCAGTAAGCATGACTAGTCATATGTATTTCCATCAACTGGTATGTCCATCAACGAATAGGCTAAGAAGTATTATTTCGCAATGGGATTTTTTTCTTCTTCTCCCGGAAAATTGGCCTATTTATAGGGCGTTTCTAATTTTTCATCGGCCAAAAGACGGCTATTTCCGGCTAACAGAAACCCTGACGCAAATACACACACACAAACACAAAGTCTATGTTTAGGGTTTATTTAATTTTACAGTTCACTTATTTTCTTGGATTAGGTAGAATTCAAATCAAATGGGTAACTACATGATCATTATCTAATAATCGTATTTTAATTTGTTTGAAATTAATCCACCGCTGGCACCAATGGTCACCACTACCATGGTCCCTAATGGCTAGCTACTTAATCACCGCTGGCACCAATGGTCACCACTACCATGGTCCCTAATGGCTAGCTACTTAATCACCGCTGGCACCAATGGTCACCACTACCATGGTCCCTAATGGCTAGCTACTTAATCACCGCTGGCACCAATGGTCACCACTACCATGGTCCCTAAAGGCTAGCTACTTAATCACCGCTGGCACCAATGGTCACCACTACCATGGTCCCTAATGGCTAGCTACTTAATCACCGCTGGCACCAATGGTCACCACTACCATGGTCCCTAATGGCTAGCTACTTAATCACCGCTGGCACCAATGGTCACCACTACCATGGTCCCTAATGGCTAGCTACTTAATCACCGCTGGCACCAATGGTCACCACTACCATGGTCCCTAATGGCTAGCTACTTAATCACCGCTGGCAACAATGGTCACCACTACCATGGTCCCTAATGGCTAGCTACTTAATCACCGCTGGCACCAATGGTTCTTTTGAATATCCAGTCTTGTGTTTGTGTGTTTGAAATCGCATTGTCACACATTGTTATTGGTTTATTTTTAAATTTTTACCTTTATTTAACTAGGCAAGTCAGTTAAGAACAATTTTTAATTTACAATGACGGCCTACCAAAATGCAAAAGGCCTCCTGCGGGGACGGGGGTCTGAGATTAGAAATAATAAATGAATACAATATAAATATAGGACAAAACACACATCACAACAAGAGAGACAACACAACACTACATAAAGACAGACCTAAGACAACAACATAGCAAGGCACCAACACATGACAACACAGCATGGTAGCAACACAACCTAACAACAACACGGTAGCCACACAACATGGCAGCAGCACAAAACATGGTACAAACATTATTGGGCACACCTACTTTATCATTAAGCAAGGCCTAACTACAGTAGCAGTATGTATCATATTATTGTGCATTCTTGTAAGTTATATATGCTATGCAGTGCACTATAGATCACTATAAACACATTCCTTTATCTTTAACAGAGCTCTGTCAACCCTTAACTTGACCCTCTCATACGTTAACAAGGCTGAGGTGGCTCCCTGCTCCCTCCCTGTCTGAGTCTCACCTCAGTGTGAATGCTCAACACTGTGTTTGTCAGTGTCTCAGTGTTCTCACACACCAGAGCGAGAGAGGGAGAGAGAGAGAGAGAGAGAGAGAGAGAGAGAGAGAGAGAGAGAGAGAGAGAGAGGGAGAGAGAGAGAGAGAGAGAGAGAGAGAGAGAGAGAGAGAGAGAGAGAGAGGGAGAGAGAGAGAGAGAGAGAGAGAGAGAGAGAGAGAGAGAGAGAGAGAGAGAGAGAGAGAGTGAGAGAGAGAGAGAGAGAGAGGGAGGGAGAGAGAGAGAGAGAGAGAGAGAGAGAGAGAGAGAGTGAGAGAGAGAGAGAGAGAGAGAGAGAGAGAGAGAGAGAGAGAGAGGGAGAGAGAGAGAGAGAGAGAGAGAGAGAGAGGGAGAGAGAGAGAGAGAGAGAGAGAGAGAGAGAGAGAGAGGGAGAGAGAGAGAGAGAGAGAGAGAGAGAGAGGGAGAGAGAGAGAGAGAGAGAGAGAGAGAGAGAGAGAGAGAGAGAGAGGGAGAGAGAGAGAGAGAGAGAGAGAGAAACCAAATGAAGAGTGAAACAGCAGATGCATTTCTAACAAGGACCCTGACTGTCTGGCTCTACAATCTGCTTGCAGCTGCTTGTGTCTGTGTGTGTGTGTGTGCGTGTGTGTGTGTGTGTGTGTGTGTGTGTGTGTGTGTGGTGTGTCTGTTTGTGCGTGTTTGTGTGTGTGATCATTTGCACAGATGAGGAGAGTTAAAGCTATTGTTCTAACTGAGCAACATGATACGGCTAAACTATTAACAGAGAGTTTCTGAGTGGGTTTTCCGAGGCAGACAGAAACACACATGGCTAGTGTGTCAGGTAACAAAGGGGGCACCCAGGGGTGTGTTGCATCGTCCAGTGAGGCATCCCAACACAACTCCTTTCTTCATTGCCCCTCAGGCAGTCTGGGGAATCTGAGATGCCGGAACCATAGTGTGTGTGTGTATGAGTCCACACGTGTCTGCTGGAATGTGTGTGTGTGTGATGGGTCCTTAAACTTTCCCCTTACTTGTTGAAGTCATATTTCTCTCAGGAGGTTTTTGAGCACTTCAACCAGCAATGAGCATCCAGACAGATTCAACACAACCTTTTGAAGAACAATCAGCAGAAACTGGAACCTGAAATAGTGAATGTTCTTTATCTGAGTGAGGTGGCTTGTGGTTGTCTGTCTGTATGTGTTGTTAACAGTAGTCCTCAGAGGTACCGTAGCATCTGTGTGTGTGTTGGGTTGAAGAACACAGAACACGTCGTGAAAACGAAACTAGTGACAGACCAGCCACGGGCACTTAAGCACCAAACCTGTTTGTTTTGCTAAAGTGCTCGTGTGTAGCGTGGGACAGAGAGAGACTCAGACAGAGACTAAGAGAGAGAGAGAGGGGGAGACTCAGAGAGAGAGAGAAAGAGAGAGACTCGGAGAGAGAGAAAGAGAGACTCAGAGAGAGAAAGACTCAGAGAGAGACTCAGTAAGAGATACAGAGACTCAAAGAGAGAGAGAGAGAGAACAACCCATATTTATGCTAATTTATTTTCCCTTGTATACCTTAACCATTTGTACATTGTTAAAACACTGTATATATATAATATGACATTTGTAATGTCTTTATTGTTTTGAAACTTCTGTATGTGTAATGTTTACTGTTAATTTTTATTGTTTATTTCACTTTATATATTATCTACCTCACTTGCTTTGGCAATGTTAACACATGTTTCCCATGCCAATAAAGCCCTTGAATTGAATTGAATTGAGAGACAGAGAGAGACTCAGTGAGAGAGACAGGGAGAGACTCAGAGACAGAGTGACTCAGAGAGAGAGAGAGACAATGAGAGACTCAGTGAGAGAGACAGAGAGAGACTCAGAGACAGAGAGAGACTCAGATACTCAGTGAGAGAGACAGAGACAGAGAGAGACTCAGAGACAGAGAGTGACTCAGAAAGAGAGAGACTCAGTGAGAGAGACAGAGACAGAGAGTGACTCAGAGACAGAGAGAGAGAGACAGAAAGATACTCCGGGAGAGAGAGAGAGAGAGAGAGATTTAGAGACTCAGAGAGAGAGACAGAGAGAGAGAGACAGAAAGAGACTCAGGGAGAGAGAGAGAGAGAGAGAGAGAGATTTAGAGACTCAGAGAGAGGGAAAGAAGAGAAGCGCAAGAGATCAGATTGATTAAATTACACATGATACATTTACGTCCTCACTCCAAATGCCCTGCGTCTAATGGTTTTAACAGTAGGTGACAAAGTGCTGTTTTGTTCCCTCTTTTGTGTGAGCATGAATAGAGAAGAATTGTCAAAGGAGCCCTGCTTTGACAGAACACCCACATTACGTGTCTGAATTGAGCTTTTTGTAAGATGTGTTGTTTACTTTGGGGTGACTGGCGTTTTCCATCATGATACATCAAACAGAGTTTTTGAATAGCCACACAAGATTACTCGTTTTCTTCACTGTGTGTGATAGGGTTGTTTTACTACTGGTAACCTGATAGCTGGCGACTACAGAAATCATAACCTCTGTCCCTGTGTGTGGCATTAGGTTACAGATCTGGAGAGGAGACAAAAAGAGTCCGATAAGATGCGTTTAATTCCTGAAGGAGTTGACATGGTTGACCCTCCAATTATCATAGGTCTGTTTACCTTACTTTTTCTGTTTAGTGGGGTATGAAGTTATAGCCGACTGACTGGTGTGTATGGACACATTGTTCAGTAATAAGTTCACCGTGTGTATGTGTGTGTGAGTGTGTTGTTCATTTGACACTGAAGTGTTGTCATGTAATGGGAGTTACTAAAGACTTGTGCTGTCACTAGATTGAGTATGAGCATGGTATAGGACAGTGTTGTTCTTTGTTGACGTTCCAGGCGGTCTTTGTCTTGCGGGTGGAGAGAAAGTTGTATTGTATTCTACACAGCTGTAAGATGTCTGTCAGACAGATAGTATGATTTATGGTCAGTAGATTGATATGTGTGTGTGGGTGTTGGGGAAGTGTTTTACACAGTGTTTTACACTGTTACGCTACGCTGGAAGCCAAACATCAAAAAGCTGTTGCTGCCTTTCTCTGTGTGCCTCTAGTAGTGGGGAGAAAAAAAACATGCCCTAGACAAGATGGTCTCTGTTCTGCAAACTTGATTTTCCAACACACACACACCACAGATCAGTATGCGTGGGGGCTGCCCAGAGTCTGCCTGTTTTTCAAAGTTCAGTGAAACACGATAATATGAATTGTCCTCGCTGCTTGTAGAGAACCAGTGTACAGGGTTTGGTCTGTATCATAACCATTTAAGACACTGCTTTGGTTTTACAATATTAAAGGATTGTTATTTGCAGTATTCTGTAGACAGCGTGTCAGTATGACTAGAATATTTAGGTGTGTAGTGAGACAGTAGTACTGTGTTTTGGTTGTGCTATGTAAGCAGGTTTGAGTGTGTAGTGAGACAGTAATACTGTGTTTTGGTTGTGCTATGTAAGCAGGTTTGGGTGTGTAGTGAGACAGTAATACTGTGTTTTGGTTGTGCTATGTAAGCAGGTTTGGGTGTGTAGTGAGACAGTAATACTGTGTTTTGGTTGTGCTATGTAAGCAGGTTTGGGTGTGTAGTGAGACAGTAATACTGTGTTTTGGTTGTGCTATGTAAGCAGGTTTGGGTGTGTAGTGAGACAGTAATACTGTGTTTTGGTTGTGCTATGTAAGCAGGTTTGAGTGTGTAGTGAGACAGTAATACTGTGTTTTGGTTGTGCTATGTAAGCAGGTTTGGGTGTGTAGTGAGACAGTAATACTGTGTTTTGGTTGTGCTATGTAAGCAGGTTTGGGTGTGTAGTGAGACAGTAATACTGTGTTTTGGTTGTGCTATGTAAGCAGGTTTGGGTGTGTAGTGAGACAGTAATACTGTGTTTTGGTTGTGCTATGTAAGCAGGTTTGGGTGTGTAGTGAGACAGTAATACTGTGTTTTGGTTGTGCTATGTAAGCAGGTTTGGGTGTGTAGTGAGACAGTAATACTGTGTTTTGGTTGTGCTATGTAAGCAGGTTTGGGTGTGTAGTGAGACAGTAATACTGTGTTTTGGTTGTGCTATGTAAGCAGGTTTGGGTGTGTAGTGAGACAGTAATACTGTGTTTTGGTTGTGCTATGTAAGCAGGTTTGGGTGTGTAGTGAGACAGTAATACTGTGTTTTGGTTGTGCTATGTAAGCAGGTTTGGGTGTGTAGTGAGACAGTAATACTGTGTTTTGGTTGTGCTATGTAAGCAGGTTTGGGTGTGTAGTGAGATAGTAATACTGTGTTTTGGTTGTGCTATGTAAGCAGGTTTGGGTGTGTAGTGAGACAGTAATACTGTGTTTTGGTTGTGCTATGTAAGCAGGTTTGGGTGTGTAGTGAGACAGTAATACTGTGTTTTGGTTGTGCTATGTAAGCAGGTTTGAGTGTGTAGTGAGACAGTAATACTGTGTTTTGGTTGTGCTATGTAAGCAGGTTTGGGTGTGTAGTGAGATAGTAATACTGTGTTTTGGTTGTGCTATGTAAGCAGGTTTGGGTGTGTAGTGAGACAGTAATACTGTGTTTTGGTTGTGCTATGTAAGCAGGTTTGGGTGTGTAGTGAGACAGTAATACTGTGTTTTGGTTGTGCTATGTAAGCAGGTTTGGGTGTGTAGTGAGACAGTAATACTGTGTTTTGGTTGTGCTATGTAAGCAGGTTTGAGTGTGTAGTGAGACAGTAATACTGTGTTTTGGTTGTGCTATGTAAGCAGGTTTGGGTGTGTAGTGAGACAGTAATACTGTGTTTTGGTTGTGCTATGTAAGCAGGTTTGGGTGTGTAGTGAGACAGTAATACTGTGTTTTGGTTGTGCTATGTAAGCAGGTTTGAGTGTGTAGTGAGACAGTAATACTGTGTTTTGGTTGTGCTATGTAAGCAGGTTTGGGTGTGTAGTGAGATAGTAATACTGTGTTTTGGTTGTGCTATGTAAGCAGGTTTGGGTGTGTAGTGAGACAGTAATACTGTGTTTTGGTTGTGCTATGTAAGCAGGTTTGAGTGTGTAGTGAGACAGTAATACTGTGTTTTGGTTGTGCTATGTAAGCAGGTTTGGGTGTGTAGTGAGATAGTAATACTGTGTTTTGGTTGTGCTATGTAAGCAGGTTTGGGTGTGTAGTGAGACAGTAATACTGTGTTTTGGTTGTGCTATGTAAGCAGGTTTGGGTGTGTAGTGAGACAGTAATACTGTGTTTTGGTTGTGCTATGTAAGCAGGTTTGGGTGTGTAGTGAGACAGTAATACTGTGTTTTGGTTGTGCTATGTAAGCAGGTTTGAGTGTGTAGTGAGACAGTAATACTGTGTTTTGGTTGTGCTATGTAAGCAGGTTTGGGTGTGTAGTGAGACAGTAATACTGTGTTTTGGTTGTGCTATGTAAGCAGGTTTGGGTGTGTAGTGAGACAGTAATACTGTGTTTTGGTTGTGCTATGTAAGCAGGTTTGAGTGTGTAGTGAGACAGTAATACTGTGTTTTGGTTGTGCTATGTAAGCAGGTTTGGGTGTGTAGTGAGATAGTAATACTGTGTTTTGGTTGTGCTATGTAAGCAGGTTTGGGTGTGTAGTGAGACAGTAATACTGTGTTTTGGTTGTGCTATGTAAGCAGGTTTGAGTGTGTAGTGAGACAGTAATACTGTGTTTTGGTTGTGCTATGTAAGCAGGTTTGGGTGTGTAGTGAGACAGTAATACTGTGTTTTGGTTGTGCTATGTAAGCAGGTTTGAGTGTGTAGTGAGACAGTAATACTGTGTTTTGGTTGTGCTATGTAAGCAGGTTTGGGTGTGTAGTGAGACAGTAATACTGTGTTTTGGTTGTGCTATGTAAGCAGGTTTGGGTGTGTAGTGAGATAGTAATACTGTGTTTTGGTTGTGCTATGTAAGCAGGTTTGGGTGTGTAGTGAGACAGTAATACTGTGTTTTGGTTGTGCTATGTAAGCAGGTTTGGGTGTGTAGTGAGATAGTAATACTGTGTTTTGGTTGTGCTATGTAAGCAGGTTTGGGTGTGTAGTGAGACAGTAATACTGTGTTTTGGTTGTGCTATGTAAGCAGGTTTGGGTGTGTAGTGAGATAGTAATACTGTGTTTTGGTTGTGCTATGTAAGCAGGTTTGGGTGTGTAGTGAGACAGTAATACTGTGTTTTGGTTGTGCTATGTAAGCAGGTTTGAGTGTGTAGTGAGACAGTAATACTGTGTTTTGGTTGTGCTATGTAAGCAGGTTTGGGTGTGTAGTGAGACAGTAATACTGTGTTTTGGTTGTGCTATGTAAGCAGGTTTGAGTGTGTAGCAGGCCGGTGTTTTGGTTGTGTAATATTAGTCTGCTCTGGTGTGTAGGCTAGCGTGACTCTGTAAGAGCATGTTTTGGTTAGGGTCATCTCCATAGGCCCTAACTGAAAATGAGCTGTTATTGGTAGAGAGGTTTGGAACACTCTTTGCTGTTGGTCTATTAACTAATGTACCTCGTGGTGATGTCACCATGCCACCCATGCAAATTCAACCAGCAACTTTTTAGGAAATAACACTGATCAATTTCTTTCACACTTTTACAGTGTTAGTTTCATCAGCTGTTGTACAATATGATACAACATTTTGACGGTACTGGACATTTAAACCAGTGGAAAGAGTTGTTAGCATCTTTTTGGGGCCTTTTTTGTTTGCCTCATGGTAGCTCCTGGTTGGGATGTGGATTCATATTTAGTCTCTTTTCACTGTAGTTAGGTTAGTTTGTCACTCATTCAATTCCAGAAAACTAAACAGCAGAGGAATCAATGATAAGACTATGTGAATATGACTCTCGTGTATCTTTCTAAATAAATCCCCCATGAGGTCAGATAGACAACAAGCTGAGAAAGAGATAACTTCCACCCATCCTGTTTTTATTAGGATTTTACTCTCTTTTATTACATTGGAGCGACACCCCACAGTGGCACCTCGCGGTTCTCATCAAACTGACAGAGGAACAGCTGTCTCCCAGCCAGCACAGAGAGGGGGAGCGGGAAAAAGAGAGAGAGAGAGGGAAAAACTCTGGAAGGGTTTCATAGTAAACACTGCTATATTGGAAACAAAAAAACAACTCACTCTCGCGCTCTCTGTGTCTTCCTCTGCTACCCCTTGCATTTTGGGCACCGCAAAATTACAACGTGCAAATTCATAAATGTATAGGCTGTTTATGTGAGCCGAAGATATACCCGCTGGCAGGGGGATGGTGTGGCTGCGTTTATGTAACGCTGTGCCTGAAGTGGGAAGGTTTGGTCTCAATCTATTGTCTGTCTGTGTATCTTCAACCACAGACAAAATGATGCAGTTGATTGCTAGTTTTATATTGCAATAACTGCTGTCTGGCCCCTTGGCTAACCTCTGAAGGGTGTGTTTACTGTGTGTATGTGTGTGTGTGTGTGTGTGTGTGTGTGTGTGTGTGTTGTTCGTGCCCGTGCACATGTGTGTTTGCTTGTTTGCTTAATCAGTTGCCATCCCCTAGTGATTTAGCTGGTCTGTGTGCGTGAGAACATTTCTATGGTGGTTTGGGTTAAGTGGGGTTTACTGTCAGCTGTTGATGTCACTTCCCCCAATCTCATGCCACAGTCAGGGTCAGAAGGACTGTGGCTCAGGTCCGGTGACCACAGTGCTTAACAGACCAAAGTCCACCAATCAGAAAACAAGGCCGATTTAGTCACCCATTGTTAACTAATTATAGTGAAAAACACATGAACAAGAAGCTACAATAGCAAGTGTTTGTTTTCTCAGAGATTCAGGATTCCAGGTAAGGAATGTGTAATGCCCCATCCATTTTGCCCAGTCAGGTTGGGGTTGTTGTTGTGATACCAACCCAGTATTGGATTTTATTTAAAAAAAAAATATTCACCTTTATTTAACCAGGTAGGCCAGTTGAGAACAAGTTCTCATTTACAACTGCGACCTGGACAAGAGAAAGCAAAGCAGTGCGACACAAACAACACCACAGAGTTACACATGGGATAAACAAACGTACAGTCAATAACACAATAGAAAAAAATCTGTACACAGTGTGTGCAAAGGAAGTAAGGAAGTAAGGCAATAAATAGGCCATAGTGGCGAAGTAATTACAATTTAGCAATTGACACTGGAGTGATAGATGTGCAGATGAGAATGTGCAAGTAGAAATACTGGTATAAATACTGGTATAAATACTGGTAGAAATACTGGTAGAAATACTGGTGTGCAGAAGAGCATAAAAAAACTCAAATGTATTGTTCATAAGTTCATACTGCACCTATTGGCCATACAGCCACCTCCACCAATCTCTCTCTTTATCTCTTACACACACACACACACCAGAAGTTCATACTGCACCTATTGGCCATACAGCCACCTCCACCAATCTCTCTCTTTATCTCTTACACACACACCATAAGTTCATACTGCACCTATTGGCCATGCTGCCACCTCCACCAATCTCTCTCTTTATCTCTTACACACACACCATAAGTTCATACTGCACCTATTGGCCATACAGCCACCTCCACCAATCTCTCTCTTTATCTCTTACACACACACCATAAGTTCATACTGCACCTATTGGCCATACAGCCACCTCCACCAATCTCTCTCTTTATCTCTTACACACACACACACACCAGAAGTTCATACTGCACCTATTGGCCATACAGCCACCTCCACCAATCTCTCTCTTTATCTCTTACACGCACACACACACACCAGATGTTCATACTGCACCTATTGGCCATGCAGCCACCTCCACCAATCTCTCTCTTTATCTCTTACACACACACCAGAAGTTCATACTGCACCTATTGGCCATACAGCCACCTCCACCAATCTCTCTCTTTATCTCTTACACACACACACACACACACACACACCAGAAGTTCATACTGCACCTATTGGCCATACAGCCACCTCCACCAATCTCTCTCTTTATCTCTTACACACACACACACCAGAAGTTCATACTGCACCTATTGGCCATACAGCCACCTCCACCAATCTCTCTCTTTATCTCTTACACACACACACACACACCAGAAGTTCATACTGCACCTATTGGCCATACAGCCACCTCCACCAATCTCTCTCTTTATCTCTTACACACACACACACACACACCAGAAGTTCATACTGCACCTATTAGCCATACAGCCACCTCCACCAATCTCTCTCTTTATCTCTTACACACACACACACACCAGAAGTTCATACTGCACTTATTGGCCATACATCCACCTCCACCAATCTCTCTCTTTATCTCTTACACACACACACACACCAGAAGTTCATACTGCATCTATTGGCCATACAACCACCTCCACCAATCTCTCTCTTTATCTCTTACACACACACACACACCAGAAGTTCATACTGCACCTATTGGCCATACAGCCACCTCCACCAATCTCTCTCTTTATCTCTTACACACACACACACACACCAGAAGTTCATACTGCACCTATTGGCCATACAGCCACCTCCACCAATCTCTCTCTTTATCTCTTACACTCACACACACACCAGAAGTTCATACTGCACCTATTGGCCATACAGCCACCTCCACCAATCTCTCTCTTTATCTCTTACACACACACACACACACCAGAAGTTCATACTGCACCTATTGGCCATACAGCCACCTCCACCAATCTCTCTCTTTATCTCTTACACACACACACCAGAAGTTCATACTGCACCTATTGGCCATACAGCCACCTCCACCAATCTCTCTCTTTATCTCTTACACACACACACACACACCAGAAGTTCATACTGCACCTATTGGCCATACAGCCACCTCCACCAATCTCTCTCTTTATCTCTTACACACACACACACACACCAGAAGTTCATACTGCACCTATTGGCCATACAGCCACCTCCACCAATCTCTCTCTTTATCTCTTACACACACACACACACCAGAAGTTCATACTGCACCTATTGGCCATACAGCCACCTCCACCAATCTTTCTCTTTATCTCTTACACACACACACACACACACACCAGAAGTTCATACTGCACCTATTGGCCATACAGCCACCTCCACCAATCTCTCTCTTTATCTCTTACACACACACACACCAGAAGTTCATACAGCACCTATTGGCCATACAGCCACCTCCACCAATCTCTCTCTTTATCTCTTACACACACACACACACCAGAAGTTCATACTGCACCTATTGGCCATACAGCCACCTCCACCAATCTCTCTCTTTATCTCTTACACACACACACACACCAGAAGTTCATACTGCACCTATTGGCCATACAGCCACCTCCACCAATCTCTCTCTTTATCTCTTACACACACACACACACACCAGAAGTTCATACTGCACCTATTGGCCATACAGCCACCTCCACCAATCTCTCTCTTTATCTCTTACACACACACACACACCAGAAGTTCATACTGCACCTATTGGCCATACAGCCACCTCCACCAATCTCTCTCTTTATCTCTTACACACACACACACACCAGAAGTTCATACTGCACCTATTGGCCATACAGCCACCTCCACCAATCTCTCTCTTTATCTCTTACAAACACACACACACACCAGAATTTCATACTGCACCTATTGGCCATACAGCCACCTCCACCAATCTCTCTCTTTATCTCTTACACACACACACACACACACCAGAAGTTCATACTGCACCTATTGGCCATACAGCCACCTCCACCAATCTCTCTCTTTATCTCTTACACGCACACACACACACCAGAAGTTCATACTGCACCTATTGGCCATACAGCCACCTCCACCAATCTCTCTCTTTATCTCTTACACACACACCATAAGTTCATACTGCACCTATTGGCCATGCTGCCACCTCCACCAATCTCTCTCTTTATCTCTTACACACACACCATAAGTTCATACTGCACCTATTGGCCATACAGCCACCTCCACCAATCTCTCTCTTTATCTCTTACACACACACCATAAGTTCATACTGCACCTATTGGCCATACAGCCACCTCCACCAATCTCTCTCTTTATCTCTTACACACACACACACACCAGAAGTTCATACTGCACCTATTGGCCATACAGCCACCTCCACCAATCTCTCTCTTTATCTCTTACACGCACACACACACACCAGAAGTTCATACTGCACCTATTGGCCATGCAGCCACCTCCACCAATCTCTCTCTTTATCTCTTACACACACACCAGAAGTTCATACTGCACCTATTGGCCATACAGCCACCTCCACCAATCTCTCTCTTTATCTCTTACACACACACACACACACACACACCAGAAGTTCATACTGCACCTATTGGCCATACAGCCACCTCCACCAATCTCTCTCTTTATCTCTTACACGCACACACACACACCAGAAGTTCATACTGCACCTATTGGCCATGCAGCCACCTCCACCAATCTCTCTCTTTATCTCTTACACACACACCAGAAGTTCATACTGCACCTATTGGCCATACAGCCACCTCCACCAATCTCTCTCTTTATCTCTTACACACACACACACACACACACACCAGAAGTTCATACTGCACCTATTGGCCATACAGCCACCTCCACCAATCTCTCTCTTTATCTCTTACACACACACACACCAGAAGTTCATACTGCACCTATTGGCCATACAGCCACCTCCACCAATCTCTCTCTTTATCTCTTACACACACACACACACCAGAAGTTCATACTGCACCTATTGGCCATACAGCCACCTCCACCAATATCTCTCTTTATCTCTTACACACACACACACACACACCAGAAGTTCATACTGCACCTATTAGCCATACAGCCACCTCCACCAATCTCTCTCTTTATCTCTTACACACACACACACACCAGAAGTTCATACTGCACTTATTGGCCATACAGCCACCTCCACCAATCTCTCTCTTTATCTCTTACACACACACACACACCAGAAGTTCATACTGCACCTATTGGCCATACAGCCACCTCCACCAATCTCTCTCTTTATCTCTTACACACACACACACACCAGAAGTTCATACTGCACCTATTGGCCATACAGCCACCTCCACCAATCTCTCTCTTTATCTCTTACACACACACACACACACCAGAAGTTCATACTGCACCTATTGGCCATACAGCCACCTCCACCAATCTCTCTCTTTATCTCTTACACTCACACACACACCAGAAGTTCATACTGCACCTATTGGCCATACAGCCACCTCCACCAATCTCTCTCTTTATCTCTTACACACACACACACACACCAGAAGTTCATACTGCACCTATTGGCCATACAGCCACCTCCACCAATCTCTCTCTTTATCTCTTACACACACACACACACCAGAAGTTCATACTGCACCTATTGGCCATACAGCCACCTCCACCAATCTCTCTCTTTATCTCTTACACACACACACACACACACACACACACACACACACACACACACACACACACACACACACACACACACACACACCAGAAGTTCATACTGCACCTATTGGCCATACAGCCACCTCCACCAATCTCTCTCTTTATCTCTTACACACACACACACACCAGAAGTTCATACTGCACCTATTGGCCATACAGCCACCTCCACCAATCTCTCTCTTTATCTCTTACACACATACCATAAGTTCATACTGCACCTATTGGCCATACAGCCACCTCCACCAATCTCTCTCTTTATCTCTTACACACACACCATAAGTTCATACTGCACCTATTGGCCATACAGCCACCTCCACCAATCTCTCTCTTTATCTCTTACACACACACCATAAGTTCATACTGCACCTATTGGCCATACAGCCACCTCCACCAATCTCTCTCTTTATCTCTTACACACACACACACACCAGAAGTTCATACTGCACCTATTGGCCATACAGCCACCTCCACCAATCTCTCTCTTTATCTCTTACACACACACCAGAAGTTCATACTGCACCTATTGGCCATACAGCCACCTCCACCAATCTCTCTCTTTATCTCTTACACTCACACACACACCAGAAATTCATACTGCACCTATTGGCCATACAGCCACCTCCACCAATCTCTCTCTTTATCTCTTACACACACACACACACACCAGAAGTTCATACTGCACCTATTGGCCATACAGCCACCTCCACCAATCTCTCTCTTTATCTCTTACACACACACCAGAAGTTCATACTGCACCTATTGGCCATACAGCCACCTCCACCAATCTCTCTCTTTATCTCTTACACACACACATACACACCAGAAGTTCATACTGCACCTATTGGCCATACAGCCACCTCCACCAATCTCTCTCTTTATCTCTTACACACACACACACACCAGAAGTTCATACTGCACCTATTGGCCATACAGCCACCTCCGCCAATCTCTCTCTTTATCTCTTACACACACACACACACACCAGAAGTTCATACTGCACCTATTGGCCATACAGCCACCTCCACCAATCTCTCTCTTTATCTCTTACACACACACACACACACCAGAAGTTCATACTGCACCTATTGGCCATACAGCCACCTCCACCAATCTCTCTCTTTATCTCTTACACTCACACACACACCAGAAGTTCATACTGCACCTATTGGCCATACAGCCACCTCCACCAATCTCTCTCTTTATCTCTTACACACACACACACACCAGAAGTTCATACTGCACCTATTGGCCATACAGCCACCTCCACCAATCTCTCTCTTTATCTCTTACACACACACACACACCAGAAGTTCATACTGCACCTATTGGCCATACAGCCACCTCCACCAATCTCTCTCTTTATCTCTTACACACACACACACACACACACACACACACACACACACACACACACACACACACACACACACACACACACACACACACACACACCAGAAGTTCATACTGCACCTATTGGCCATACAGCCACCTCCACCAATCTCTCTCTTTATCTCTTACACACACACACACACCAGAAGTTCATACTGCACCTATTGGCCATACAGCCACCTCCACCAATCTCTCTCTTTATCTCTTACACACACACACACACCAGAAGTTCATACTGCACCTATTGGCCATACAGCCACCTCCACCAATCTCTCTCTTTATCTCTTACACTCACACACACACCAGAAATTCATACTGCACCTATTGGCCATACAGCCACCTCCACCAATCTCTCTCTTTATCTCTTACACACACACACACACACCAGAAGTTCATACTGCACCTATTGGCCATACAGCCACCTCCACCAATCTCTCTCTTTATCTCTTACACACACACCAGAAGTTCATACTGCACCTATTGGCCATACAGCCACCTCCACCAATCTCTCTCTTTATCTCTTACACACACACGCACGCACACACCATCCCTCCGCATACTTCTGTCAGGTGTGCTCTGTTTTTCTAGTCGGGGTAGAGAGCAATCTGGGCTTGGATCCAAACTGAGTATCAGCACCACACTGCCAGAGACCAGACAAGAAGCAACACATTCCCACTGTCTCTCCTCTCCTCCTCCTCCCCTTTTCCTCCTCTCCTTCTTCTCTCTCTTCCTTGCTCACTTGAGCCTTTTTTACACTCCTTTTAATTCCTAGCCCACATCTTCTCCCCCCCTTCCCTCTCTGTCTCTCTCTCTCCCTCTCTGTCTCTCCATCTCTCTCTCTCCCCCTCTTCCCTCTGTCTCTATCTCTCTCTCCCCTTCCCTCTGTCTCTCTCTCTCTCCCTCTATGTCTCTCTCCCTCTCTCTCTCTCCCTCTCTGTCTCTCCATCTCTCTCTCTCCCCCTCTTCCCTCTGTGTCTCTCTCTCTCTCCCCTTCCCTCTCTCTCTCTCTCTCTCTCTCTCTCTCTCCCTTCACTCTCTCTCTCCCCCTCTTCCCTCTCTGTTTCTCTCCCTCTCTGTCTCTCCGCCTCTCTCACTCTCTTCCCTCTGTCTCTCCATCTCTCTCTCTCCCCCTCTTCCCTCTCTCTCTCTCTCTCTTTCTCTCTCTCTCTCCCCCCTCTTCACTCTCTCTCCACCTCTTCCCTCTCTGTCTCTCTCTCTCTCCCTCTCTGTCTCTCCACCTCTTCCATCCCTGTCTCTCTCTCTCTCTCCCCCTATTCCCTGTCTTCCTTCTGTCTCTCTCTCTCTCTCTCCCTCTTCCCTCTCTGTCTCTCCCTCTCTGTCTCTCTGTCTCTCCCCCTCTGTCTCTCTGTCTCTCCCCCTCTGTCTCTCCGTCTCTCCTTCTCTCTGTCTCTCTCTCTCACTCTGTCTTTTTGTCTCTCTCGTCCCTTTTTGTCTCTTCGTCTCTCTCTCCCTCTCCATCTCTCTCTGAGATCTTGGTTGACACTACTTTTCAGCATGTTTCGTTTTGGGCTGGAGGAGAGGTTGTAGTTCTCTACAGGAGGTTTGGGGGATTTTGATTGGTGTTGTGGGCCCTTTAGGCTATCAATCCTGCATGAGGCCAGTTCATTCCACTGACTGGTTGCAGTTCCCAATTATATGGAAGCCTCTTCACAATTGGAAAAAAATGTGCAGGATTCTATATTTTACGCACAGTCTCTTCTCTACTCCTTCGTCTGCCCATAGAACAGGCTACTGTCAAGTTTCAGTGATGAATAGAGAATGGTGCTAGTTTAATAAAATAAAAACATGTCTGCAAGATCACATAATGATGCTATTCTACATAACAGAACCGATAATAGCATAGTATAACGTTACGTACTGCAAGACAAAAAACACCTCATTTTAGGATGATTGTGCGAATGTTCACATTTTTCTCTCATTTCCTATCATGCCAAAACTCCACAGTCCGCCACTAGGCAGAATATGTGCTTTGATTGAAACAAAACACAGGTGTGCTACAGTTTGTTAACACCATCTGCTTTTACATTATTCAAAACAACACTGGGCTACTTCTAATCAACACTGTATAACACAAGAAGATCTAAATGCATATCCCCATGAAACTGATTGAGATCAAATGGTTGGTATGCAGATGCTGTATGGACGTTTTCAAAAACGTGTGTGTGTAAAGTACAGGTAAAGAAGCACATGTGCAGAATGTGATACATGTTTTTAGCTCTGGGGTAAAGACTTCCAGGGGGTCGGAACAGGGTGGTTACCTTTGGAACCGCAGCCTCTGCCTTAAACAGACAGTACTGTTAGTGATGCTAATGTTAATGCTAGCTCCCCACTACCTTTAGTGGTGCTAATGTTAATGCTAGCTCAGCTCCCCACTACTGTTAGTGATGCTAATGTTAATGCTAGCTCCCCACTACTGTTAGTGGTGCTAATGTTAATGCTAGCTCAGCTCCCCACTACTGTTATTGATGCTAATGTTAATGCTAGCTCAGCTCCCGACTACTTTTAGTGATGCTAATGTTAATGCCAGCTCAGCTCCCCACTACTGTTAGTGATGCTAATGTTAATGCTAGCTCAGCTCCCCACTACTGTTAGTGATCCTAATGTTAATGCTAGCTCAGCTCCCCACTACTGTTAGGGATGCTTATGTTGTTGTTATCTCAGTTCCCGTCTACATCATGGAGCATTAACACTAGGTTTGTAACACTAGGATGGTTTGTAATGGACTTTTCCTAAATATGTGTATTTTACACTAGCAGAACTTTGAGATAAATATGCATATATGCATAGGTAATTAAAAACATGATACTAAGAATTTATTTCAAAAGAACAGAATAGCATGTTTTTAGTTTTTTTTATCTGTGCTTAGTAGCCGAGGCTAAATGGCTTCGCCATGCCAATTAAATCAACTTGTTCATTTAGCAGACATCACATGTTTGTATTCCCCTGCCTTACCACAGTCAACACACACAGATTTTACAGTAATAATATAATGGAATATAACAGAATAAAATAGAAAGGATATTTAAACCCAAATGACTGTTGCTGATTGTCGCCAGTACTCACAAAGTTATATTTGGAAACAGAGCCCATCTGAGTAATTTTGATAGTTCATTAGAAACCTTAGATAGGGTATAGCAATCAAAACATCTGGCCTGCATGGACCTGTAAAAGTTGATTTGAAAAAGTGATTTTTGGTAAGTTCCATTCACTTCTATGCCAATGCACACTCGCTGGTCTCTTCGTTCTCAATTTGACAATTGACATTATTGTCACCCATCAGACTGTTGTCAATTTAATCTTGTCTTTAGGCCACATCTATTAATACATGTGTGATTACATGTGTTTAAATATAGTTTAGGTGTAGTTTGGATGGGCCATTAGCTGGGCAGGCAACTGTTGTCTTATAGTCAGAAAATACAGTATCGTCTTATTTTAGTATCTACAGTCTATGCGCTTCTGGATCAATCAATAGATTTTCTTTCTCATTAAATTAACATTTGGTGTCCTGAGGTTTCTTATGACCTATTTTAACATAATAAATGCATTCATTTGACAATTTATTATTTATTATGGAATATTTACACAATTGAAATATCAAAGGTCAGAATGAACATCATGGCCATTCTAGTAGTTATGTAATTCCGGCTCTCCAAGTGTTAAGCTATATGATATTACCTCTAGGTGGTAACTATGTAATAACTCTTAACTTAATCATTACCAGTATGCTTTCAGTGTTGTTTATGAAATAGAGCTTGGTGAGAGCGTGCTTGTCGTAGGGTTATTTTGCATTCAACATTCCCACATCTTTCTGGGAATGCTGCAAGATAGTTGCTTGGCTTTGGAACATTCTCAGCATATTGAAGGAACTTCGTATATCAACACTTTAACATATAATTTCCTAAAAGTTCAAACATGGTTGCATTTAATACAAATGCTGGTAAGAAACATTCTCCAACTGGTTTGACATTGGGAATGTTCTCAAAGAGTTCAGAGAACGTTAAGAAACAATTCCCTGCTGTGGGAATTTCAGTACTTCCGCATAACGTTTCCTCGTGGCTTTATTTAATGTTCTCAAATTGCTCCAAGAATATTAAGAAAACGTTACATAAAAACACAAGAAAACTGTAATAACATTCAGAGAATGTTCTAATGATGTTATTTAAAAACATATACTTTACATTCCATTCTCAGCATCAAAAAACCTCTATCCTCTATCTTCAAATCAAATTGTATTTGTCACATGCGCCGAATACCGTGAAATGCTTACTTACAAGCCCTTAACCAACAGCGCAGTTCAAGAAATAGAGTTAGAAAATAATTGCAAAATAAAGTAAATATAAAAAGTAACACAGTAGAATTAGTTAAGCATGTTCAAGTGTTTTGGCCGTTCCCATTAATTCTACACACCTGATCTTAATGAGAACCTATTTCCTTTTAAATGGGGTCTGTTTGAATAGACTCAAATGAACAGCTTTGTATGAGTAAAAAAACATGGAATTGTAGCTCCATCCTGGTGGCACAGCGGACTAATTCCATGGACAGAGGACAGAAGACAGGTTAGAATCTCACTGATGCTGTTTCACAATTAATAATACTTGTGTTTGTATGATTAATGCTTAAGGAAATTCATTTCCAAGTGTCCTTGTTTGTTGTCGTGTTTGTTGTTCAAAGAGTTTACCCAAAATAGGCTAGCAGTGTTATTAAAAGTCTTATTGAAACATTCACTGAAACGTTTAAGGAAGTCGTTCAAAACCCTCCAAATAACCAATCATTTCTGTTCTCAGACCAACAAAATGTTCTCTTCTACCGGTCCGGAAATGTATGGCTTCGTTCCCAAAACCAATGTGAAACCAAAAACATATGTTCCCAAATGTGCTAGCTGGGGTTTGTTTGTATGTGTTTTTAGGGTTTCTGTTAGCTGGTAATAGCCGTCTTTTGACCGATTCAAAAAAATTGTCCGGAAGAAGGAAAAAAATCTATTCATGGTTGTAAATACCAGTTGATGTAAATACATTTGACCGGTCATGCGTATCAGTCTATTGTTCAATTTGCCTAATTTAGTGGAATTAAATTGGCACCTGTGTATATTATTTATCACGCGCACAGCATACAGATACAGAGCCTTTGAGCAGAGAATCTGTCAGACAGCACTTTTATATAACCAGGCAAGTCAGTTAAGAACAAATTCTAATTTACAATGACGGCCTAAGAACAGTCGATTAACTGCCTTGTTCAGGGGCAGAACGACAGATTTGTACCTTGTCCGCTTTATAAGCCCAATCATTGTACAACAATTCTAAATGCAATCGGGTGTTAAAAATGTTTTTTGGACCATGATTAAAAATACATCATATTTTTATTTCTCAACTGGTAATTGAAGCGTGCTTCCCATTCGCCATTCAAATGCATAGGCAATGGAAGGCAGGCTTCAGCAACACATCACACACCACTGTGCAATGTGCTGGAGGCAGTATGTATTTTAAAAACATATAGCTTCTTAATTGTTTGAAACCTGAACGCTTTACTAGATTTTATGAGGCATGTTTTACCTTGCTTCAAAGTAGCCCAGGCAAAATCTGACCATATCTGTGGAGG
Organism: Oncorhynchus mykiss; assembly: GCF_013265735.2. Classification (NCBI taxonomy): domain Eukaryota; kingdom Metazoa; phylum Chordata; class Actinopteri; order Salmoniformes; family Salmonidae; genus Oncorhynchus; species Oncorhynchus mykiss. The sequence continues at coordinate 22,882,031 of NC_048568.1, forward strand.
CAATTCTTTTATAAAGACTTCCATATGCCATTGAAACCATTAGCCTATTTCTCTATCAGCTTTCTTTCATTGTCTGGTAGCCAAATGCACATTTCCGCGTACCCTACTGCCTTGTGCACGTTGGTGCGCTAATTAGGTTTAGAATGAATAGTTTATCAATATTTTAAGCTAAATGATCTTATCTGTTGCAACGTACCTTTTTTATGTAGCCTAGGCCTACTGGTTGTATGAATTTGGGATCTATCGTCCCACAAATGTCCTAGAGTCTGTTTGTGCTATTTCTTTCTCGACAAGCTGACCAATAGAATATGTCAACTTTTCTACTATGTTAGAGAGTAGATTGACATAGGCTCATTGTTGGGTCAGTGCCACTGAAAAGTTTGTTTTTGGACATTAATTTTCCTCCTTCAGTTTAGATGGGCGTCATATTCTATTTGTGTCTCCCCTTCTCGTAGGCTTATTATACATACGTCATTTTTATTGTCAGTGTCAGAAGAGTAGGCTACCCTGTAATTTGTCCTATTAAATAATATTATTCTAATGTCTGCAGTCATATAAAGTGTAGTAGAATTGCATGAAATGTGTTAAAAATGGCCCAATTTTTATCGTGCAAGGAAAGAAAACACTGCATCTAGGTACTAGAGGCGTCACTACAGACACCCTGGTTCGAATCCAGGCTGTACCACAACCGGCAGTGATTGGGAGTCACATAGGGAGGCGCACAATTGGCCCAGTGTCGTCCGGGTTTGGCCGGTGTTGGCCGTCATTGTAAATAAGAATTTTTTCTTAACTGACTTAATTTTTTCTTAACTGACTAGTTAAAAAAAAAATAATAATAATCTGATGTAGCCAAGGCCTCTATGCTATACGTTGTCAGCCATACACAGAACAGTCTTTTTTGCTAACAGTGATTGAGTTATGTTATTAGGCTACATTATGACTATCCAATCAACTCATCACATAAGATTTAGGGCTGGGCGATATGACGATATATACTCAGCAAAAAAAGAAACGTCCCTTTTTCAGGACCTTGTCTTTCAAAGATAATTCGTAAAAATCCAAATAACTCCAAAGATCTTCATTGTTAAGGGTTTTAACACTCTTTCCCGTGCTTGTTCAATGAACCATAAACAATTAATGAACAGTCACTTGTAGAATGGTCGTTAAGACACTAACAGCTTACAGACGGTAGGCAATTAAGGTCACAGTTATGAAAACGTAGGACACTAAAGAGGCCATTCTACTGACTCTGAAAAACACCAAAAGAAAGATGCCCAGGGTCCCTGTTCATCTGCGTGAACGTGCCTTAGGCATGCTGCAAGGAGGCATGAGGACTGCAGATGTGGCCACATCCGTTACACATGGACAGATGATTGTCCTCGCAGTGGCAGCCCACGTATAACAGCACCAGCACAGGATCGGTACATCCGAACATCACACCTGCGGGACAGGTATAGAATGGCAACAACAACTGCCCGAGTTACACCAGGAACTCACAATCCCTCCATCAGTGCTCAGACTGTCCGCAATAGGCTGAGAGAGGCTGGACTGAGGACTTGTAGTCCTGTTGTAAGGCAGGTCCTCACCAGACATCACCGACAACAACGTCGCCTATGGGCACAAACCCACCATCGCTGGACCAGACTGGACTGGCAAAAAGCGATCTTCTCTGACAAGACTCGGTTTTGTCTCACCGGGGGTGATGGTCGGATTCGCGTTTATCGCCGAAGGAATGAGCGTTACACCGAGGCCTGTATTCTGGAGCGGGATCGATTTGGAGGTGGAGGGTCCGTCACGGTTTGGGGCGGTGTGTCACAGCATCATCGGACTGAGCTTGTTGTCATTGCAGGAAATCTCAATGCTGTGCGTTACAGGGTAGACATCCTCCTCCCTCATGTGGTACCCTTCCTGCAGGCTCATCCTGACATGACCCTCCAGCATGACAATGCCACCAGCCATACTGCTCGTTCTGTGTGTGATTTCCTGCAGGACAGAAATGTCAGTGATCTGCCATGGCCAGCGAAAAGGCCGGAACTCAATCCCTTTGAGCACATCTGGGACCTGTTGGATCAGAGGGTGAGGGCTAGGGCCATTCCCCCCAGAAATGTTCGGGAACTTGCCGGTACCTTGGTGGAAGAGTGGGGTAATATCTCACAGCAAGAACTGGCAAATCTGGTGCAGTCCATGAGGAGGAGATGCACTGCAGTACTTAATGCAGCTCGTGGCCACACCAGATACTGACTGTTACTTTTGATTTTGACCCCCTTTGTTCAGGGACACATTATTTAATTTCTGTTAGTAACATGTCTGTGGAACTTGTTCAGTTTATGTCTCAGTTGTTGAATCTTGTTATGTTCATACAAATATTTACACAGTTTAAGTTTGCTGAAAATAAACGCAGTTGACATGAGTTTATATCTTGTGCCGATAGATGTTTGTCTATCATTTCATATTATGCTCTATCGTTTATTTCGTTGTGTCGCAAATCACTCTTTACGGCAAATTTTTTTGCCTATTGGACGACGCTTTGCCGTGTGGAAGGAAATTTGCAACACAAACAAACATGGAGGAGAGTGAACGTGACACAGTGCACGGAGACACTGAGCTCGCACCTAAAAGTGGGGCTACTTCAGTCGCAGGGATGTCGTTAGGGTATGAAACATCTGACACGGACCAGAAAACCGTCCTCTGCAAAAATATCCCGCAGGCCGGTCCTGACAACAGGCTCAAACACCACTAACCTCTTTTACCACCTACGCAAAAATCATGTGAAACAGTACAGAGAGAGTCTACGGATGAGACCCGAAAAAGTACAGTCGAGTGCTCAAAACAAACCTCAGACGTTGCAAGAGGCTTTTGCCCGCGACACACCATATGGCAAAGAATCACGAAGATGGAAGGAGATAACAGCTGCAGTTATAACTTACATCTGCAAAGACATGGCCCCAATTTATACGGTCGAGAAACTGGGGTTTCGTGGGTTGGTGCTAACACTCGACCCGAGGTACCAAATGTAAATTGATATGTGACACGTATTAATGCCAAAATAACATGCAAAACAGGCAAGCCCCCCAAAATATATATATAGATATATTTTCGGCCTATATTGATTTTGTTTTTCACCTATAGTTGAAGTGTTTTCTATTTACCTTTTTAGATTTTATACATTAATATTTTATATTTTGTTACATGCTTAATTGAACATTTGCGCCAAGGTTCTAAATAAAAGGAGAAATAATCAAATATGAGTAAGTACCTTTTTATTTGTTGAGTATAATTCAAAATGTAATAAGAAATAGACCTTTACATATGGTAATTTTATATAAACTATTTATTCATTGAATTGACAGAAAATGACCTTCATCAGGATATGAGATTTTACATAAGTCAGCAAATGCGATGATGCTTTATAAAGGTGGATGGTGAATATTAGCTTCCCAAAACTTTAAACTCATGTGTCGCTTATGCATGGGCTAGTCATTTTGCTGTTTGTTACTCGTCTTGTTGGCTGAGGTAAAGTAAATGTGGAAAGTTGTTCTAACATCTTCAAAGTGCGCTGTAAGAAGGACACCAATTATTGCGTACTCGACGTGCATGTTCTGTGAAGAATAATTACCATCATCTGAAGTGATTTCTGTCATTCTGAGCACCGCGAGGGAACGTCCTAATCAGGTTACGCACCCTATGCAAAGGCCTGTGGGCCCAGTAAATTTCTCAAATGAAAATTCTGCTGGTCAAATGTCCAGCACCACATTTTCATAACGGAGACCTTGGTGTGTCTGTCTGTCTGTCTGTCTGTCTGTCTGTCTGTCTGTCTGTCTGTCTGTGTGTGTGTTGAACAACTTCAAAGCCCTTTTTCTCTCCTGATGGTAGTCTCTTCTACAGAACATGAAAGCCCAGACCTGATCATTAATCCAGGCATAGTGTTCAAACGGTTCCCATTCTAGTACTCTCTGAACCCTACTTAACCACACACTGAGTGTGTAAGTGTGTGTGCACGTGTGTGCGTCTACTCCGTCTAAAATATTCACGTTAGGGAGTCTACATGTACTTCTAAGCTGTAGGAATTGTTTGTTAGTGTATGAGAGTTATATTTGGAGTAGAGATCGCGTGTGTCTATAATGTAATGCTACACTGTATAATGTCTGGTGTGCTGTCCTCTTTGGCTGAGCCAGATAAAAAGGAAAGGACTCCCACTCAGGAGATATGAGAAGAGAAGCTCCATTAGTTCCTCCAAAGCCAGCTGCTGCCTCGCATGAATTCCTCTTTCTACTGTTTGAACTTGATCCATCCATGTCTTCACATCTTCCCCCAGACACAAACAACTCTCAAATGGAGGTTTAAAGAAGCCAGCTGCGTGGCTTGAAGCACCAGTACTTCTACTAGTTGGTTGTGCCATTTCAGTGATTTTATTTGACAATCTACTGTTCTGTCCTTTAAATTCATTCACTTGTGTTAAATTATTTAGGCAGCTTACCCTCACCTAAAAGATTTTGGGTTCTTTTGGTTCAGGGCTTTTGAGTTACATCAAAAGACATCTAGGGGAATCTATAACTGCTCAATCACTCACATGTACTGCACTGTCCTGTATTGTTATTTTAGCTGGTATATTTTTTTCTGATATTAAATCTTTCTTCTTTCCCATCTCTCCCTGCAGCTCCCAGTGATCTTCCTCCAGTCCTCCTCTCCTCTTTCTCCTCTTCCAGACGTCTCAGGGAATGGGCCAGCGCCTTCCCAGAGAGCACTGCTTCACCCTGGGGTGTGGCTGCCACGCGAGGGTGGGAAGAGCAGCATCAACGTCCTAAAGCCCCACCCCCTCATTCTCTCGTGACCTTTCACCTCTCACCGTACTGTGACCTCTGAGCCATGCCGTTCAGGCTGATGCTGCGTCGGACACGGCGCTACAACGTGCTAAGCAAGAACTACTTTGTGACGCGGATTCGTCTGCTGGACAACAATGTGATCGAGTGTACTCTGTCTGTGGAGAGTACGGGGCAGGAATGTCTGGAGGCCGTGGCCCAGAGACTGGAACTACGAGAGGTGAGGGGAAAAACACACACTAGCTCTGCAACTACATTCATCTCTCTATCGCTAGCACATCTCTCCCACAGCTTACAGTACATTATGTTGATTCCACATAAACAGAAAGATATGCGTACACAAGCACACACACAATACTGTCCACAATCAGCAACGCTGATGATCAGAAAGTGTTCGCACACCTTGACTTGTTCAACATTTTGTTGTGTTACAGCATGAATTTAAAATGAATTAAATATATATATTTTAATATTTTTTCTCACCCATCTACACATAATACCCCATAATGACATAATACCCCATTATTGGATATGAAATGCAGAAATATCTCATTTACATAAGTATTCACACCCCTGAGTCAATACATGTTAGAATCACCTTTGGTAGTGATTACAGCTGTGAGTCTTTCTGTGTAAGTCTCTAAGAGCTTTCCACACCTGGATTGTACAACATTTGTCCATTATTCTTTAAAACATATTCAAGGTGTGTTAAGTTGATTGTTGATCATTGCCATACAGCCACTCAGGGACATTCAATGTCATCTTGGTAAGCAACTCCAGTGTAGATTTCAGCTAGTGTTTTAGGTTATTGTCCTGCTGAAAGGTACATTCGTCTCCCAGTGTCTGTTGGAAAGCAGACAACCAAGTTGCCTGTGCTTAAAGCTGTATTCTGTTTATTTGTATCCCCCTAAAAACTCCCTTTTCCTTGGCCACATTATATTCAGTTTTACTTTAGTGCCTTATTGCAAACATGATGCATGTTTTGGAATATTTTTATTCTGTACAGGCTTCTTTCTTTCCACTCTATCATTTAGGTTAGTATTGTGGAGTAACTACAATGTTGATCCATCCTCAGTTTTCTCCTATCACATTAAACTCTAACTGTTTTAAAGTCACCATGGTGAAATCCCTGAGCGGTTTCCTTCCTCTCTGGCAACTGAGTAAGGAAGGACTCCTGTATCTGTGTAGTGCAGGGTGTATTGATACACCATCCAAAGTGTAATTAAAAACTTCACCAGGCTCAAAGGGATATTCAATGTCTGCTTTTTTTTTTACCCATCTACCAATAGGTGTCCTTCTTTGCGAGGCATTGGAAAACCTCCCTGGTCTTTGAGGTTGAATCTGTGTTTGAAATTCACTGTTCGACTTATAATTGTGTAGGGTACAGAGATGAGGTAGTCATTCAAAAATCATGTTAACCACTATTATTGCACACAGAGGCCATGCAATTTATTAAGCACATTTTTACTCCTGAACTTATTTAGGCTTGCCATAATGAAGGTGTTGAATACTTATTGACTCAAGACATTTCAGCTTTTCATATTTTATTAATTTGTAAAAATGTATCAAACATAATTACACTTTGACATTATGGGGTATTGTGTGTAGGCCAGTGACACAAAATCTCAATTGAATCCATTTTAAATTCAGGCTGTAACACAACAAAATGTGGACAAAGTCAAGGGGTGGGAATAATTTCTGAAGGCACTGTAGGTGTTGTGTGTGTTTGACAGAGACAGAGGACTGTGTGTGTGTAACTCTGCCACGCGTCTCTCTGCAGGCCCTGTGTATTTTTCTCTGCCCTCCGCTCCGTCTCTCCATAGGGGCTCTTGTCTTTCTCTAACGAAGCATAGCATCCCTTTGTCCTCCACTGCAGGAGAAAGAGATACCCGTCCCCCCAGACCCACTACCCCCACCTCCCCCCTTCCATCCCCCTCTCTCTAACTCTCACCTCCTCCTCGTCATTCGATGATAAATATCTGCTGGTTTAGAGATTGAACTCGTGTTTTTATTGTCATTCCCTTCCTTTCTTGTTCTCTCCTTCCTCCCTCCTTTTCTCACTCTCTTTTTTTATTCATTTTCTTTGACCTCGGCAACTTTTCTCTCTCTCTCCTCTCTCCTCCTTTGCTCCTTTTCACACTGTCTAATTGTTTCTCTCTCACTCTCTCCCCTCCTCCATCTCCCTCACCCTCTCCCCCTTCTCATCCTGTTTGACTGTTCTGGCCAAATGGAGGTTTTCCTCATTACAGCCCAGTTCAGAGTTAACAATGCTTGTTAAAGCTTCAAATCCATTTAAGACAGACTTGGGCTTGGTCTGCAGTGTTAAGTATGTGTATGTTTGTTTGTTCACTGTTGTAAACACAGATGTATGTGTATGCCTGTGTGAACCTGTGTGTACTTGTGTGTGTGTAAGTGTGAATGCCTGCGTTGTGCATGCATGTATGTGAGAGAGGCAATGTAGTGCGTACTCACACAATGTTGTGATATTTCCCAGGCATCAGATATGTCATAAATACAGGGTACAGTCACACCCCCGCTTCGGCCTCTGTCTAACCCTCTTTCCCCTCCATTTACCCCCCTACCTCTATCTAACCCCCTCTCTTCCCCACCTATCCAAACACTACACCTACACGGCAGGCCTGACTATGGTCAAAAAATAACTATCTTTCTCTCTTTCGCTCTCTTTCTCTCTCCTTTCATTGCTGATGTGTCTTTCACCACAGCTCATCCTGACAGCGCCAGGAGTGTGTGATTGATGGGTGTCTGAGACTGTGTGTATGTGTGTGTATGTACAGTTGAAGTCTGAAGTTTACATACACTTAGGTTGGAGTCATTCAAACTCGTTTTTCAACCACTCCACAAATTTCTTGTTAACAAACTATAGTTTTGGCAAGTCGGTTCGGACATCTACTTTGTGCATGACACAAGTAATTTTCCAACAATTATTTCACTTTTAATTCACTGTATCACAATTCCAGTGGGTCATAAGTTTACATACACTAAGTTGACTGTGCCTTTAAACAGCTTGGAAAAGTCCAGAAAATGATGTCATGGCTTTAGAAGCTTCTGATAGGCTAATTGACATCATTTGAGTCAATTGGAGGTGTACCTGTGGATGTATTTCAAGGCCTACCTTCAAACTCAGTGCCTCTTTGCTTGACATCATGGGAAAATCAAAAGAAATCAGCCAAGACCTCAGAAAAAAAAATTGTAGACCTCCACAAGTCTGGTTCATCCTTGGGAGCAATTTCCAAATGCCTGAAGGTACCACGTTCATCTGTACAAACAATAGTACGCAAGTATAAACACCATGGGACCACGCAGCCATCATACCGCTCAGGAAGGAGACGCGTTCTGTCTCCTAGAGATGAATGTACTTTGGTGCGAAAAGTGCAATTCAATCCCAAAACAACAACAAGGGACCCTGTGAAGATGGTGGAGGAAACTGGTACAAAAGTATCTATATCCACAGTAAAACGAGTCCAATATCAACATAACCTGAAAGGCCGCTCAGCAAGGAAGAAGCCACTGCTCCAAAACTGCCGTGAAAAAACAGTCTACGGTTTGCAACTGCACATGGGAACAAAGACTGTACTTTTTGGAGAAATGTCCTCTGGTCTGATGAAACAAAAAGGGTACTGTTTGGCCATAATGACCATTGTTATGTTTGGAGGAAAAAGGGGGAGGCTTGCAAGCCAAAGAAGACCATCCCAACCGTGAGGCACGGGGGTGGAAGCATCATGTTGTGGGGGTGCTTTGCTGCAGGAGGGTGTGGAGCACTTCACAAAATAAGCAACATCTCAAGACAAGTTAAAGCTTGGTCGCATATGGGTCTTCCAAATGGACAATGACACAAGGCATACTTCCAAAGTTGTGGCAAAATGGCTTAAGGACAACAAAGTCAAGGTATTGGAGTGGCCATCACAAAGCTCTGACCTCAATCCTATGGAAAACTTGTGTAAAGAACTGAAAAAGCATGTGCGAGCAAGAAGGCCTACAAACCTGACTCAGTTACACCAGCTCTGTCAGGAGAAATGGGCCAAAATTCACCCAACTTATTGTAGGTAGCTTGTGGAAGGCTACGTTCAACGTTTGACCCAAGTAAAACAATTTAAAGGCAATGCTACCAAATACTAATTCAGTGCATGTAAACTTCTGACCCACTGGGAATGTGATGAAAGAAATAAAAGCTGAAATAAATCATTCTCTCTACTATTATTTTGACATTCTTAAAATAGTGGTGATCCTAACTGGCCTAAGACAGGGAACGATTAAATGATTAAATGTCAGGAATTGTGAAGAACTGAGTTTAAATGTATTTGGCTAAGGTGTACGTAAACTTCCGACTTCAACTGTATGTACACCACATTACCAAAAGTATGTGGACCTGCTCATTGAACATCTCATTCCAAAATCATGAATATTAATATGGAGTTGGTCCCCCCTTTACTGCTATAAAAGACTCCACTCTTCTGGGAAGGCTTTCCACTAGATGTTGGAACATTGCTGCAGGGACTTGCTTCCATTCAGCCACAAAATCATTAGTGAGGTCGGGCACTTATGTTGGGCGATTAGGGCTGGCTCTCAGTCAGCTTTCCATTTCATCCCAGAGGTGTTTGATGGGTTTGAGGTCAGGGATCTGTGCAGGCCATTCAAGTTCTACCACACCGAACTCGACAAACAATTTCTGTGTGGACCTCACTTTGTGCATGAGTGCATGCTGAAACAGGAAAGGGCCTTTACCAAACTGTTGCTACACAGTTGGAAGCACAGATTTGCCTAGAATGTCATTTTATGCTGTAGCGTTAAAATGTCCCTTCACTGGAGCTAAGGTGCCTAGCCTGAACCATGAAAAACAGCCCCAGACCATTATGCCTCCTCCACTAAACTTTTCAGTTGGCACCATGCATTGGGGCAGTTACCGTTCTCCTGGCATTCGCCAAACCCAGATTCGTCCATCGGACTGCCAGATGGTGAAGTGTGATTCATCACTCCAGAGAACACTCCAGAGAACACGTTTCCATTGCTCCAGAGTCCAATGGCTGGAGCTTTACCGGCTCCAGCCATGGAAACCCATTTCTCGAAGCTCCCCGACGAACAGTTATTTTGCTGAAATTGCTTCCAGAGGCAGTTTGGAACTCTGAAGAGAGTGTTGCAACCGAGGACATACGATTTTTACTCGCTGCGCACACTCAGCGGTCCCGTTCTGTGAGCTTGTGTACCCTTCTATTTTGCGGATGAGCCATTGTTGCTCCTAACGGATGAGACAAATTTTACAAACTGACTTGTTGGAAAGGTGGCATCCTATGACGGTGCCACGTGGAAAGTCACTCAGCTCTTCAGTTAGTCCATTCTACTGCCAATGTTTGTCTATGGAGAATGCATGGTTGTGTGCTCGATTTTATATTCATGTCAGCAACAGGTGTGGCTAAAATAGGCAAATCCACTAATTTGAAGGTGTATTCACATACTTTTGCGTGGATCTGGAATGTAATTTATTTCAATTCAATAGGCTGTGTGGAAGTGGATGGACTTGTGTGTTCTGTGTGAAGTGTGTGAGTGTGTGTGTATCACCTAAAGCGAAACAGCAAGTTGAGGATTCCAGGTGACACATGCACACTCCACATATACAATTACTTTAAGGTCACACTCTGACGCACATAACAAATAATTACTTTGCACCTGGTCCTGGCCTTTAGAAACAGGTGTGCTGAACACACACACACACACACACACATAGAGGTATTTTTTTTATTTCAACAGCAGTACTGTTGGATTTGGAACATTCTATTCTCAATCCAACGGAAGTCCAACTAGACACTCCTGGGGCCTCATTTATTAACCATGTGTATATACACATCTGTGCGTGAACCATGTGTGGGGTTATTTCCATACAAAGTGTGAAATGTATCAATATGAACGTAAATGTATGCACTGCCATGCAGAGGCACAGTGCCAAGTGGTAGAAGCTGCTTGTCAAGCATTGGGAAATATATGTTGAAATTGGGAGAGTACTGATTAAATTATTTTTCTATTTAATCGTATATCCTCTTTGAATTCGTGAAACATCTTGAAAGGCTAGATATATTTTGTCCACGTCAGTGCATTTGTTACGATAATAATCCATATAAAGTACAGTCATTTGTTGAATTAGAGGCACGTGTGAAAGTGAAACCTTTGTTGAAATACTATAAAAGACTGAGATAATGGAAAGGGAAAGAGAGATGGCTGATCTTGCTGTGTTGGCAGATTTGTCACACGATGCTTTTTGCACAGTGCGTTTTTTAAAGATCGGTAGGACTTTTCTTCCAGAAAGTACAGATTGGCTCATCAGATATTGTTTCACAAAACCAATCATATAGGATCTTTGCGAGTATTTAATTCCTACTTTAGAAAGAGAGAACACACGCCATTCCAGTGCACATCAATTTGGGAACCAATTGATGTTTGTTTTACCATCAATTGGTTCAGAAATGCGAACGGAGCAATAGACTGCACACACACAGCCATAAAAGCAGCATACCAAAAAGAGTTCAAATATGTGAACAGAAAAGGCTTCCACTCTTTTTTTGGGGTTGCACCGTTGTAGGCTATTTCATGGCATAGTGTTGTATTTTCCCACTGTCTTTAAAGGGATTGTTTTGACTCCCTGTTCACTCATGGTTAATTAGGGGCATTTTGAAATGCAAATAGCCAAGGACATATGGTATTTATTAACATTTACCTCCTACCGATGTGCGCATGACGTGGATAGGATTGTTTGATAAATCACAATTGTCATTTTTTACGAACATTTAAAATTCTGATTTTTAAGTAGTATTGTAGAATAGTTTCTACACAATATTGACCTGGCCTCTACTTATCATTGTCCACAACAAATCACAACAACATCCCAAGACAACAGATTTCGGAAAGTATTCAGACCCCTACACTTTTTCCACATTTTGTTACATTACAGCCTTATTCTAAAATGGATTAAAATAATGTTTTCCTCATCAATCTACACACAATTCCCCAACTGACAATGCGAAAACAAGTTTTGAAATATTTTTTTGCAAATTAATCAAATATAAAAAACAGATATCGAACTATACTGGCTTCGAATCGTACTACTCCGGCTCCGACTCTCGTCGGTGTGGCAAGGCCTGCAAACTATTACAAACTACAAAGGGAAGCACAGCCGAGAGCTGCCCAGTGACCCTAGCCTACCAGACAAGCTAAATAACTTATATGCTCGCTTCAAGGCAAGTAACACTGAACCATGCATGAGAGCATCAGCTGTTTCAGACGACTGTGTGATCACGCTCTCCGCAGCCGATGTGAGTAAGACCTTTAAACAGATCAACATTCACAAGGCCGCAGGGCCAGACGGATTACAAGGACGTGTACTCCGAGCATGCTCTGATCAACTGGCAAGTGTCTTCACAGACATTTCACAGACATTCCACCTCTCCCTGTTTGTAATACCAACATGTTTCAAGCAGACCACCAAGAACACTTAAGGTAAAATGCCTAAATGACTACCGACCCGTAGCCCTCACGTTTGTAGCCATGAATTGCTTTGAAAGGCTGGTCAATGCTCACATCAACACCAGTATCCCATAAACCCTAGACCCACTCCAATTTGCATACCACACCAACAGATCCACAGATGATGCAATCCCTATTGCACTCCACACTGCCATTTCACACCTGGAAAAAGGAACACTTATGTGAGAATGCTATTCATTGACTACAGCTCAGCATTCAACAACATAGTACCCTCAAAGCTCATCACTAAGCTAAGGACCCTGGGACTAAACACTTCCCTCTGCAACTGGATCCTGGACTTCCTGATGGGCCGCCCCCAGGTGGTAAGGGTAGATAACAACACATCTGCCAAGCTGATCCTTAAAACCGGGGCCCAGCAGGGGTGTGTGCTCAGTCCCCTCTTGTACTCCATGTTCACTCATGACTGCATGGCCAGGCACGACTCCAACACCATCATCAAGGTTGCCGATGACACAGCGGTAGGCCTGATCACCAACAACGATGACACAGCCTATAGGGAAGAGGTCAGAGACTTGGCCGTGTGGCGCCAGGACAACAACCTCTCCCTCAACGTGATCAAGACAAAGGAGATGTTTGTGGAGGACCGAGCACGCCCCCATTCTCATCGGCGAGGCTACAGTTGAGCAGGTTGAGAGCTCCAAAATTCCTTGGTGTCCACATCACCAAAAAACTAACATGGTCCAAGCACACCAAGACAGTCGTGTAGAGGGCACGACAAAGCCTATTCCCCCTCAGGAGATTTGGCATGAGTCCTCAGATCCTCAAAAGGTTTTACAGCTGCACCATCGAGAGCATCCTGACTGGTTGCATCACAGCCTGGTATGGCAACTGCTCGGCCTCCGACCACAAGACACTACACAGGGTAGTGCGTACGGCCCAGTACATCACCGGGGCCAAGCTTCCTGCCATCCAGGACCTCTATACCAGGCACTGTCAGAGGAAGGCCCTAAAAATTGTCAAAGACTCCAGCCACCCTAGTCATAGACTGTTCTCTCTGCTACCGCACAGCAAGCGGTAACGGAGCGCCAAGTCTAGGTCCAAGAGGCTCCTGAATAGCTTCTACCCCCAAGACTCCTAAACAGCTAATAAAATGAGTACTGAGAGTATTTGTATTTGATTTGAAATACCTTATTTACATAAGTATTCAGACCCTTTGCTATGAGACTCTAAATTGAGCTCAGGTGCATCCTGTTCCCATTGATCATCCAAGAGATGTTTCTACAATTTGATTGGAGTCCACCTGTGGTCAAATCAATTGATTTTGACATGATTTGGAAAGACACACACCTGTCTATATAGGGTCCAACAGTTGACAGTGCTTGTCAGAGCAAAAACTAAGCCATGAGGTCGAAAGAAGAGCTCCGAGACAGGATTGGGTCGAGGCACAGATTTGGGGAAGGGTACCAAAAAATTTCTGCATCATTGAAGGTTCCCTGGAACAAAGTGGCCTCCATCATTATTAAATGGAAGAAGTTTGGAACCACTAAGACCTTAGTGGAGCAAGACCTAGAGCAAGATGCCCAGGAATAATGAGCAAATGGGGAGAAGAATCTTGGTCAGGGAGGTGACCAAGAATCCGATGGTCAATCTGACTGAGCTCCGGACTGCCTCTGTGGAGATGGGAGAACCTTCCAGAAGGAGAAACATCTCTGCAGCACTCCACCAATCAGGCCTTTATTGTAGAGCGACCAAACGCAAGCCTGGTTTGATGAAACCTAGATGAAGTCTTTGGCCTGAATGCCAAGCATTCCCTCCAGACGTGACGGAACCTGGCACCATTTCTACGGTGATGCATGGCGTTGACTAGAGGTCGACCGATTAATTGGAATGGGCCCCGATATTTTTGGGCCCCGATTTGCCGATTTAAAAAAATATATATATATATTTTTTTTTATATATAACTAGGCAAGTCAGTTAAGAACACATTCTTATTTTCAATGACGGCCTAGGAACTGTGGGTTAACTGCCTTGTTCAGGGGCAGAACAACAGATTTTCACCTTGTCAGCTCGGGGGATCCAATCTTACAACCTTACAGTTAACTAGTCCAACGCAATAACGACCTCCCTCTCTCTCGTTGCACTCCACAAGGAGACTGCCTGTTACGCGAATGCAGTAAGCCAAGGTAAGTTGCTAGGTAGCATTAAACTTATCTTATAAAAAACAATCAATCATAATCACTAGTTATCTACACATGGTTGATGATATCATCTAGCGTGTCCTGACTGAGCATACAAGCATACAAGTATCTGACTGAGCGGTGGTAGGCAGAAGCAGGCGCGTAAACATTCAAACAGCACTTTAGTGCGTTTTGCCATTGCCAACAGCTCTTCGTTGTGCGTCAAGCATTGCACTGTTTATGACTTCAAGCCTATCAACTCCCGAGATGAGGCTGGTGTAACTGAAGTGAAATGACTAGCTAGTTAGCGCGCGCTAAGTAGAGGGACGGAAGCTATGCTGTTACACTGGCAATAATAAAGTGCCTATAAGAACATCAAATAGTCAAAGGTTAATGAAAGACAAATGGTATAGAGGGAAATAGTCCTATAATTCCTATAATAACTACAACCTAAAACGTCTTACCTGGGAATATTGAAGACTCATGTTAAAAGAAACCACCATATGTTCTGAGCAAGGAACTGAAACGTTAGCTTTCTTACATAGCACATATTACACTTTTACTTTCTTCTCCAACAACTTTCTTCTTTTGCATTATTTAAACCAAATTGAACATGTTTCATTATTTACTTGAGGCTAAATTGATTTTATTGATGTATTATACTAAGTTAAATTAGTGTTCATTCAGTATTGTTGTAATTGTCATTATTACAAATAAAATCGGTATCTGCTTTTTTGGTCCTCCAATAATCGGTATCGGCATTGAAAAACCATAATCGGTCGACCTCTAGTGGTGACAGCATCATTCTGTGGGAATGTCTTTCAGTTACAGGGAGTCTCGTTATGATCAAGGGAAATAATAAAGTACAGAGAGATCCTTGATGAAAATCTACTCCAGAGCACTCAGGACCTCAGGCTTGGGCGAAAGTTCACCTTCCAACAGGACAACGACCCTAAGCACACAGCCAAAACAATGCAGGAGTGGCTTGAGGACAAGTCTCTGATTGTCCTTGAGTGGCACCGCCAGAGCCCGGACTTGAACCTGATCTAACATATCTGGAGAGACCTGAAAATAGATGTGCAGAGATGCTCCCTATCCAACATGACAGAGCTTGAGAGGATCTGCAGAAAAGAATGGGTGAAACTCCCCAAATACAGCTGTGCCAAGCTTGTATCCTGCCTGGTTGGCCCTTTCCTGATGTATCGTCGGACGGGGCCACAGTGTCTCCCGACCCCTCCTGTCTCAGCCTCCAGTATTTATGCTGCAATAGTTTGTGTCGGGGGGTAGGTACAGTCTATTATATCTGGAGTATTTCTCCTGTCTTATCCGGTATCCTGTGTGAATTTAAGTATGCTCCCTCTACTTCTCTCTCCCTCTCCCTCCCCTTCCGGAGGACCTGAGCCCTGGGACTATGCCTCTGTCTATGACTCTTTGCTGTCCCCAGTCCACCCTGTCGTGCTGCTGCTCCAATTTCAACTTTTCTGCCTGCGGCTATGGATCCCTAACCTGTTCACCGGACGTGCTACCTTGTCCCAGACCTGCTGTTTTCGACTCTCTCACTCTACCGCACCTGCTATCTCTAACTCTGAATGCTCTGCTTTGAAAAGCCAACTGACATTTACTCCTGAGGTGCTGACCTGTTGCACCCTCTACAACCATGGATTATTATTTGACCCTGCTGGTCATCTATGAACATTTGAACATCTTGGCCATGTTCTGTTATAATCTCATCCTGGCACAGCCAGAAGAGGACTGACCACCCCTCAGAGCCTGGTTCCTCTCTAGGTTTCTTCCTAGGGTCCTGCCTTTCTAGGAAATTGTTCCTAGCCACCGTGCTTCTCAATTTTCATTGGTTGCTGTTTGGGGTTTTAGGCTGAGTTTCTGTAAAGCACTTTGTGACATCGCCTGATGTAAAAAGGGCTTTATAAAAACATTTGATTGATTGTAGCGTCATACCCAAGAAGACTCAAGGCTGTAATTGCTGCCAGAGGTGCTTCAACAAAGTACTGAGTAAAGGGTCTGAATACTTACATAAAGGTGATATTTAAGTTGTTTTTTTTTATATACATTTGCTAAAATTTGTAATTACTTGATTTTGTTTTGTCATTATGGGGTATTGTGTGTAGATTGATGAGGAAAAAACGATTGAATACATTTTAGAATAAGGCTGTAACGTAACAAAATGTAGAAAAATAATTTCCCAAATGCACTGTATCTCAAGCAGGACCACCATACCTTTCTCGACATGCTGCTGCTGTCTCTGTGGTAACCCTCTTTCAGATGCAATAATAATATGTATGTCTGTAATGTGTAATCATTACTTTCTTCCTCTGTCTCTCCCCCCCAGACCCATTATTTTGGCCTGTGGTTCCAGGGGAAGGCCCAGCCCCAGTCCCAGCGCTGGGTTGAGCTGGAGAAGCCTCTGAAGAAACAGCTGGATAAGTTTGGCAACGAGCCACTGCTCTTCTTCGGGGTCATGTTCTACGTCCCCAATGTTTCACGCCTTGAGCAGGAGGTCACCAGGTAACACTATGTACTACAGCCTAAACTCTACATCCTACACACTAAACCCTTCACCCCAACGTTTCCTGCCTGAGCAGGTGACCAGGTAACGCTGCAACCGAAACCCATTCTTGCCTTAGCATCTACTGGTAGATATCATAACTTGGAACGTCTTTCCTACCGCTGTCGTTCTTTGCTCCATGCATCAACCAGCTGTTTGAGATCTGTGCGCTCTCTCTGCCTCACAGATTATCTCGGCTATACTGTATGTGTGCAGTGCGCGTGTGATAAATAATCGACATAACGAACAGCTTTGGAATCAATCAGTTTTTAAAAATCAATGATATAGCCTAGATAAAAAAAAATGGCATTATTACAATATTTTTTTCGCTGGTACAAATGGGCCACAGGCGGGGATGATTGACTGGCCCGGATATCGAGCCTTGACACACACAGACAGGGGCATTCCCATGCCATCCCATGGCATTCCCATGCCGTTTATTTTTGGTCAATTGCGCATTACCGTTTGAATAAAATTGTGAACCAAAAACTAACGTGACCAGGTCATTCTTTCACTGGCGTCCTTGAGACCAATTAAAAATGTGTGTCGCACTGCCAAGTCAAACGGTCGCAAATGTGGCTGTTTTGGTCGCAGTATCGAACTCTGGGTCACCAGATGACACTACAGCCTGAACCCTACACACTAAACCCTACACCCTCAACCAAACACTCTACCATGGCTCCATACCATACCCATCCACTGTCCCTGGCCTGTACCTTTTTGTATGTGCTCAATGTGTCCCACCTGGAGTAGGTCACCAGGTAACATACACTACACCCTATACCTTAATACCTTACACTCTACCTCTATCCTCTATCATGGCCCAATACCATACGGATTATCTGTCCCTGTTCCAAGGCCTCACATGCCTCATGACAGGCCACAGGACAGTACCATACCACACCCTCTATTAGATGGTGTTGTATCACACCCTAGACACTGGTTAAGTAGTGTTATTGTGATGTGTTTCCTCTATAACCCAGGCTTGTTGTTGAGCCTGCTTCAGAGGACTGACTGTTAGTTTGGAGTGGCAGGGCAGGCAGTGGGTATCATAACAATGTCTAGACAGACAGAGAGAGAATGCTTATTAAAACAGGCCTCAGATCCTAGTTATAGGAACACATACTGACACACACACCACACATTCCTCCCTCTGTTTACTACGAGACATGAAACCGCAACCTAATTTGTCTAGCGTATTGTCTGCTGCAGTAGCAAGTGGTTTGCTCCCTATTTGAGAGAAAAATGTTTTCTCTGTGAGTGGTTTCATTGAATCTTATGCTACAGAGGCATAGCAGAAGATCAACCATTTCACTAACGGCTTTAGAATCGGCCTGGGGGCATTATGAAATGACATTCGATGTGTGTGGCTCTGGATGAGCAGATTGAGCTTGTCTAGATTTAGGTACAGTACAGTAGCTGCCTGGCTCTTTGAAGAGTTGGACTGGAAACTACACCAAATTCCTGTATATGTAAAAAGCTGCATGGCTTTTTAAAGATGTTCTGTTGAGCTCTCTAAAGCCAGGCCTGGAGGTTAACTGGCAGGGGGCAGACAGACTTGTGATGTCGGTGAAATGTGTCCCTCTGATGTTGCCGTAGTGGGCTTGACCTCTGTGTAGAATTTCTCGGGGTCAGATACAGATGGGTCTATATCACCACAGGACATTTTCAACTTACCATCAAAACATCAAGAGGTGTGTGTAGGGAAGGTAGGGAGGGGGGATTGTGTGTGTGTGTGTGTGTGTGTGTGTGTGAGAATCTTGTCCAAAGCAACTTCAGCTAAGAAAAACAGTGTCAGACAGTGGTGGAAGTGGACACCAGCACTTGAGTGAGATTGAGGGGTTTGTGTGTGTGTGAGAGAGAGAGGTGGGGTTTGTTGATTATCTATTTCACTTGCTTTGGCAATGTAAACATGTTTCCCATGCCAATAAATATCATTGAATTGAAAGAGAGAGAAAGAGACGGAGAAGGAGTGTTTGTGTGTGTGAACGACCTGAGAGACAAGGCAAGAAGGGACTTCTATGCCATCAAAAGGAACATAAAATTTGACATAACAATTAGGTTCTGGCAAAAAATACTTGAATAAGTTATAGAACCCATTTCCCTTTATGCTTATGATGTCTAGGGTCTGCTCACCAACCAAGAATTCACAAAATGGGACAAACACCAAATTGAGACTCTGCATGAAAAATTCTGCAAAAATATCCTCAGTGTACAACGTAAAACACCAAATAACCCCACAGCCCCAGGACAGCAACACAATTAGACCCAACAAAATAATGAGAAAACAAAAAGGGAATAACTTGACACATTGGAAATAATTTACAGAAAACCCAGAGCAAACTAGACTAATATTTGGCCCTAAACAGAGAGTACCAGTGGCAGAATACCTGACCACTGTGACTGAGCCAAAATTAAGGAAATATTTTTACTATGTACAGACTCAGTGAGCATAGCCTTGCTATTGAGAAAGGCAGCTGAAGGCAGACCTGGTTCTCAAGAGACGACAGGCTATGTGCACACTGCCCACAAAATGAGGTGGAAACTGAGCTGCACTTCCTAACCTCCTACCAAATGTATGACCATATTAGAGAGACATATTTCCCTCAGATTACACAAACACACAAAGAATTTGAAAACAAGTCCAAAAACCTGGAATTAAAATAGATTTTTGGGAGGTTTGATTTACACAACATGACTACCACTTTTAAAGATGCAAAATATTTTTTATTGTAAAAACAAACAAGAAATAAGACAAGAAAAACTGAAAACTTTAGCGTGCATAACTATTCACCTCCCCAAAGTCAATACTTTGTAGAGACACCTTTTGCAGCAATTACAGCTGCAAGTCTCTTGGGGTATGTCTCTATAAGCTTGGCACATCTAGCCACTGGGATTTTAGCCCATTCTTCAAGACAAAACTGCTCCTACTCCTTCAAGTTGGATGGGTTCCGCTGGTGTACAGCAATCTTTGAATCATACCACTGATTCTCAATTGGATTGAGGTCTGGGCTTTGACTAGGCCATTCCAAAACATTTAAATGTTTCCCCTTAAACCACTCGAGTGTTGATTTAGCAGTATGCTTAGGGTCATTGTCCTGCTGGAAGGTGAACCTCTGTCCCAGTCTCAAATCTCTGGAAGACTGAATCAGGTTTCCCTCAAGGATTTCCCTGTATTTAGCGCGATCCTTCATTTGTTCAATTCTGACCAGTTTCCCAGTCCCTGCCGATGAAAAACATCCCCACAGTGAATGAAGCATGGTGGTGGCAGCATCATGCTGTGGGAAACTGGCCAGCATCCCAGAGTCGCCTCTTCACTGTTGACGTTGAGACTGGTGTTTTGCGGGTACTATTTAATGAGGCTGCCAGTTGTGGACTTGTTTCTCAAACTAGACACTCTAATGTACATGTACACCTCTTGTAAATGTACACCTCTTGCTCAGTTGTGCACCGGAGCCTCACACTCCTCTTTCTATTCTGGTTTGTGCTGTTCTTTGAAGGGAGTAGTACATAGCGTTGTACAAGATCTTCAGTTTCTTGGCAATTTCTCGCATGGAATAGCCTTCATTTCTCAGAACAAGAATAGACGGATGAGTTTCAGAAGAAAGGTCTTTGTTTCTAGTCATTTTGAGCCTGTAATCGAACCCACAAATGCTGATGCTTCAGATACTCAACTAGTCTAAAGAAGGCCAGTTTTATTGCTTCTTTAATCAGAACAATAGTTGTCAGCTGTGCTAACATATTTGCAAAAGGGTTTTCTAATGATCAGTTGACTTTTAAAATTATGAACTTGGATTAGCGAACACAAAATGCAATTGGAACACAGGAGTGATGGTTGCTGATAATGGGCCTCTGTACGCCTATGTAGATATTCCATAAAAAATCTGCCGTTTCCAGCTACAATAGTCATTTACAACATTAACAATGTCTACACTGTATTTCTGATCAATTTTATGTTATATTAATGGACCACAAAATTGCTTTTCTTTCAAAAACAAGGACATTTCTAAGTGACGCCAAACTTTTGAACGGTAGTGTATATAAGTCACAAGGACTTATACAGGACCCACTACATCAAAACCTTTACTCCAAATCAAAATTCCAAAGTGTATAGCAAACCAAAACCTGCAGAAGAAACATAGCAGAAACCTGGAAATACCATCTAACCCAAAACTGAGTGAGTAATATTCAGTCTGAAGCTACTTCTGAAGCCAAAAATGAAAAGACAATAATCTTTAGATATTTTGTTATATATAATGACTTGATGCTAATTGTAGGCTACTAAGCTACAAAGCTTGCTAGGACAGCACAGACGTCCCGGCTGCAACTTCAATTTGCTCTGAGGTGTGAAGTGAGAGGTGTGAAACCCTTGAACCCAACAAAGGCAGCAGAGCATCACAGCCTCCCCCACCCAAATGCAGAGGCCTCTGATGCCCTCTGCTCCATACCTTCCTCCCTTACAGAGGTCATCACAGTACAGTAGATATAAAAAAAGAACACTGCATGGAATAAGTGTAAAAAGAAGCTCCTCAAGGACAATTCAGAGACACTATTTGCTGATTGTTAGAAAGAGGGGAAAATATGCAGCTTAATTTTCCACCCCTTCCCCTGGCATGGCACAGTGCTAAAAGAGCACACTACCCCTCTGTCAAGAGAGAGGTGTTAGGTTCTGAACAAACAGAGTAAAATCTATGAAAAGCTCAGTCACACAAATACATCTGTATACCTTCCAACTAGGCAGTCATCTCCTTGCATGTCTAAGATAGACACTCCTTCTCTGTTGTTAGGTTCATCTTACTGGTATTGTCATGGCCCTGCCTAAGTATAGGACCCTCATGGGTTTATATATGTGTGTGTGTGTGGCCCCCCTCAGAGCAGTGTCTTCTCTCTTTAACTGTTGACCTTATCTCGAGTTGAGTTCCACGTCCCACATGGTCCTAGATCCTCAGCAACTGACCTGCCTTATCAGGAACTGAAACTAGACTGTTGCTCTTTGCCTCCTTCCAAATATTCAATTTGAACAGAATATTAACTTTCTACACTTCCCCTTGTCTCACTCAGTAACTTTGCATACAGCAAGTTCCTATTCACCCTTCATTGACTCCAACATATACATTTCTTATACATGTAAAGTACTCAATAAATTCTGAACATGAATATATTTTAAGCTATAATCCAACAGATTCTACAGATTTCCATGGTGGAAACTCAGAATACTAGACATTGAGGACCATGAAACTGAAACAACCTCTGCCAACGTGTACAAGGCTTGAACAGGGATGGTGCATGGCAAACTCAAACAGTTTCAGCAGGACTTTTATGGGATCAAAGAGAGAGCGCAGCAGGAGAAGCTCACTCTTGGTGACGACTCCCCCATCCTGAGCGAGTCTAATCACACCCCCACTGCAAATTGCCCCGCAGACGTGCAGCCCCAAAAGGAGAATCAACCTATAGCACTGAACAGACCCACTACTGCACTGCTCCTCTATTGTTGAGAGATAAATCCACAGAACTGGAGAGAGAGATGGTGGAGCTCAGAGAGCTAGTCCACACACCCCAGACAGTACAGACTAGGGTTGAATAGCAGGAACCGGTTTACTGAGATTTACAGAAATTTCCCACCCAAACCCACTCCCATTTCCCATGATAAATAACTGTGGGAATCCAGTAAATTCTAATAAATTATTTATATGAACGGCATGACATGAAATGTAACTGCTAAATGATATGTGATGTCTAAATCTGGCCTCTCTACAGCCTTCTCTCTGCTTTCTGCGTGATCAATCATCAACGCTCAGAGTGGGGACAGACAGCCCATCTCAGTGTGGAATGCAGTTCACAATGCATGTAGACATATCATCTCATCATGGGAACTTTTTGTCTTGTAACAGGTAGACCTACATTTGCTGCAGCACAGCCTATGCTACATTAATATAATGACTGAATGTGCATCTAATTTACCCATATCCATCTGGCTTTCCATCTAATTTACACATATCCATCTGGCTTTCCATCTAATTTACACATCTCCATCTGGCTTTTGGGGGTAACCTTATTTTTTAATTGTAAAGATGAACTAACGTGACCAGGTCACTTTTGTAAAGATAACGTCTTTTTAAATTGAAGCTGCAGAGTTTTAAAACAGCCTATCACTCTAATGTCTTGCTTTAAATCCAGCCGCCCAGTTTAAATTAGTGCATACGTGAGCACTCTCTCCCAGTCATTCTCTCTCTCCATCAATTCCATTCAGATTGCATCCAAAATAGAATTACAAAATAGATTACAAAAACACCCATCAATGGAGGAGAGGGTCCTCCATCACACCACCGTTCTTCACCGGATTGGGTCCGCCAAGGATCAGATGATGGAGAGGATCGACCGATGGGAGAGGGCCCCCTCCACCAGCACCACCTACCCCTGCTTCAGCATCCGGCTCCGGGGCCTTGCATCTGGCGCTCCCCAGGGAGTATGATGGGACGGCGGCTGGGTGTCAGGGGTTTCTCCTCCAACTGGAAATATACCTAGCTACCGTCCGTCCGACTCCCTCAGGGGAGGAGAGCGTGAGCGTCCTCATCTCCTGTCTGACGGGGCGAGCCCTGAAGTGGGCAAATGCAGTGTGGAATGGCCCAGACTTGGCGAGGGATCACTACCCAGAGTTTACCCGCCGCTTCCGGGCCGTGTTCGATCACCCACCGGAGGGCAGAGCGGCGGGTGAACGGCTGTTCCACCTGCGACAGGAGACGAGGAGCGGGCAGGACTTTGCCCTGGAGTTCCGGGACCTTGGCCGCAGGAGCGGGGTGTAACGACAGGACTTTGCCCTGGAGTTCCGGGACCTTGGCCGCAGGAGCGGGATGTAACGACAGGACTTTGCCCTGGAGTTCCGGGACCTTGGCCGCAGGAGCGGGGTGTAACGACAAGACTTTGCCCTGGAGTTCCGGGACCTTGGCCGCAGGAGCGGGGTGTAACGACAGGACTTTGATGGACTTAATGTTCTTAATGTTTTGTACACTCAGTGTATTTATATGCTTTTGAAAGACTCTTCCAGTTTTAGCGGGAAATACCTGTGCTATCCTGGTGCATGAGTACAGGACATTACAAGCCTGCTTCCTACCATTCTGCGACAGATGCTGGGGGCTGATGTTGTTGTAGTCCATGTGGGCTCTAACTACATTTGGATGGCTAGCTCGGAACTGCTGTAAATGGATTGTAAAAAACTGATACTATCGCTGAAAGTTTTCAGGCCCTGTTCCATTGTTGGGCCACAGCTGTGAAAGATTCAGCAGGCTACTGGCATTACTGTAAGATTACTGTAGCTCTGTTGGTAAAACTTTTATATATAACTTTCTGGAAACAGTAGATGCTCTACAGGAATGACAGAGTCCATCCAAATCATCTTGGCTGCTGGACTCTGTCCACGCATTTCAAGGCTGCGTTGAGACAATGATTTATCATCAATGACCCAAGCCCTGCTCAGATAATCCCTACCATTGTGTGACTGAGTTGTCGTAGTGCTGCAGCAAATGTACATTGTCCCAGGAGCGTTTGAAGTCATATTGTAAGTAACCTAATTTATGTCACTAACTTGCCTCTGTCGATCCTATATCAATTGTATGTAGTAATCATGCATCTACGGTGTGGCCTAGTACGAAGTTTGCTGTGTGCAGCTTACCCCTGCACGATCATAAATATCAGTGTGTGTACTTCCGATAAGCAGTTCAGTATAGCAATGAAAATGAACAAGCATCCCAGAAAAGTGCAAAAAATAGCCCACCTTAACATATGTCACCTAAGAAACAAGGTTCATGAGATCGATGACGTGCTAATAACAGATGACATTCAAATACTGACTATCTCTGAAACACACTTAGATAACACCTGTGATGATATACTGGTAGCAATACATGGTTATAACATC
Source organism: Oncorhynchus mykiss (assembly GCF_013265735.2). Taxonomy (NCBI): domain Eukaryota; kingdom Metazoa; phylum Chordata; class Actinopteri; order Salmoniformes; family Salmonidae; genus Oncorhynchus; species Oncorhynchus mykiss. The sequence continues at coordinate 22,906,997 of NC_048568.1, forward strand.
TGCAGAAAATATAGAAATGCCAACAGGGATGGTGTTGCGGTCTATATTCAGAGCTACATTGCAGTAAAGCTTAGAGGGGATCTCATGTTAAATACTGTTGAAGTAATATGGCTACAGGTTCACTTGCCCTACCTAAAGCCCATTCTGGTCAGTATCTGGATAATGTGTGAAATGCTTGATAATGTATGTGATATCACCAGAGAGGTATATTTTCTGGGTGACCTAAATATTGACTGGCTTTCATCAAGCTGCCCACTCAAGGAAAAGCTCCGAACTGTAACCAGTGCCTCAAACCTGCTTCAGGTTATCAGTCAACCTGCCAAAGTATTTACAAACAGCACAGGTATGAAATCATCCACATGTATTGTTCACTTCTTTACTAATGCTGCAGAAATCTGCTTTAAAGCAGTATCCAAAGGCATTGGATGTAGTGATCACAATATGGTAGCCATATCTAGGGAAACCATAGTTCCAAAGGCTGGACCTAATATTGTGTAAAAGAGGTCCTACACAAGGTTTTGTAGTGATTCATGTGTTGATGATGTAAATCATATTTGCTGTTCTTTGGTCTGTAATGAGGAGCAACCAGATGCTGTACTTGACACATTTCTGAAATTTCTTACTCCAGTTACTTATAAGCATTCAGAAAATGACTGTAAAAACTGTTATATCCCCGTGGATTGATTGACACATTTTATGGTTGCGAGGGATGTGGCTAAAGGAATGGCAAACCTGGCTGCATAACTGATTTGCAAACCTACTGCATATTGAGAAATCATGTGACTTAACAGAACAAAAAGAAGAAGAAACTACAGTGGTTGCTCCACTAAATGTTTTGTGATTATGCTGCGGGACATAGAGGTCATTTGTGGCTTAATACGGTACCCTGCGTCATCTCTTCATTGCTCCAGACCACCACAAGGGGGAGTTGGATCACTGATTATGCTTTTGGGTCCTACTGTGTCTCTAACTGACAATGAATGGGTGACATAAACCAAAATAGAAACTGATAATTGTGCAAGACTTCAGTATTACTTACTAAAACTGCTGTTACACTAAGGTTTTTTATTATTTTATATCTTACTGTAGTACTGTAGGCCACTCCCAACCGGTCACTGAGTGGCGCAATGGTTGCTACAGATGCTGGTTCAATACCCATGCTGCCCTCGACTGGGAGACCCATGAGATGATTCTAGGTTTTTGGTTTCTCACCCTCTAAAAACAAAAACAAATCATTCTAAATATCAAACTGGCTTTATTTACAAATTAGTAACAATGTCTTACCCCATGTTCAAGAATGGTCTTTTTATCACTAATTTTACCTTATTTGAAAACAAAATCATCTCCAAAATATTGTTATTTTTTAAACAAAGCGATTATTATTATTATTATTAATTTAGAATGATATAAAAGCCCGTTGGATATTCTCACAGATATATTATTAACCCTGTTATTAGCAGGACAATATATATTGGTTATATTGTACATGGCTTCCGAGTGGCGCACAATGGGATTGCCTTGCCGTTCTCCAGCTGTATCCACTGAAAGTGCGTGAGGTTCAAGGCACGAGGGCAGGGGGCACGGGATGGACCGCAGAGCCGCGCACAGAAGACCGACCTAGCCCATGGGGAAGGGAGAGGGAGAAAGGGGGAGGAGCATTGCTGGCAACACTAAGGGGCATTGCACTAATAATGGAGCTGACTAGGGAAACGTTCCCGCTGTTCTGTTCTTAGTGCCAGACTGCACGTTCAAACTAAAACAATGTAACTAATACATGGTGGTCAAAGTAGCACTAATTAGCATTATTGGTACCAGAGGTTCACGCTTAAATAACATGCCATAGAATTCTGCGGCACCATGCTAGCTGCGCCGCAGTACACTGCAACTTTTAAAGGTCGAACCACTGTACACTATGAAATGAAGATAAATTATATCAAGAATGATATTAAATGCTTTAGGGCACCTTAAATAACATTTTGGCCAAAAAGGCAAACTCAGCTCTATCATTCATTGAATCAGTTTGCTCATTCCTCACAAAACCCACTGATATTGCCAACTGTAATTTGAATTCAGTAAAATGAGTGTGGAAGAAATTATTGTTGTCTATCAACAATGACAAGCCACAAGGGTCTGACAACTTGGATGGAAAATGACTGAGAATGATAGTGGACGATATTGCCTCTCCTATTTGCCATCTCTTCAATGGCGGGGCGGCAGGGTAGCCAAGTTCAAATCCCTGAGCTGACAAGGTACAAATCTGTCGTTCTGCCCCTGAACAGGCAGTCAACCCACTGTTCCTAGGCCGTCATTGAAAATTAGAATTTGTTCTTAACTGACTTGCCTAGTTAAATAAAGATAAAATACAAAAATCTAAGCCTACAGTAAAATGTGTTCCCTCAGGCCTAGAGGGAAGCAAATAGCCAGCCAATCAGCCTGTTACCAACCATTACTAAATCTTTGGGAAAAAATCTGTTTGACCAGATACAATGCTATTTTACAATGCTCTTTACAATGGTCTTTAGACTTTATCGATCATAATATGCTGCTGGAAAAACCTTATATGTTATGGCTTTATACCCCCTGCTATATTGTGGATTGAGAGTTACCTGTCTAACAGAACACAGAGGATGTTCGTTAATGGTAGCCTCTCCAACATAATCCAGGTAGAATCAGGCATTCCCCAGGGCAGCCCCTTACTATTTTTCAATGTTTACTTATGTCATCCCACTGGCTCTGAGTAAAGCCAGTGTGTCTGTACACGTCAGCTACTACAGCAAGTTAAATCACTGCAACATTTAACAAAGAGCTGCAGTCCAGGGTTACTCCAAGCAGTTTAGTCACCTCGACTTTCTCAATTTCCATATTATTCATTACAAGATTTAGTTGAGGTTTAGGGTTTAGTAAATTATTTGTCCCAAATACAATGCTTTATAGTTTTGTTATTTCTTGCCACCTATTCTGAAACTGACTGCAGCTCTTTGTTATGTGTCGCAGTGATCTCACTCGCTGTAGCAGCTGACGTAGTGCTGAGACCACTGTTATGGTCAAAACATATTGATACAACAGTAGCTAAGCTGGGGAGAAGTCTGTCTATAATAAAGCGCAGCTCTGCTTTCTTAACAACAATATGAACAAAGCAGGTCCTGCAGGCCCTAGTTTTGTCGCACCTGGAATACTGCACAGTCATGTGGTCAGGTGCCACATAGAGGGACAGGGCAGCATGGCTGGCCCTTAAATGTACATATAGAGCTAACATTAATAATATGCATGTCACTCTCTCATGGTTCAAAGTATAGGAGAGAAGTGTTGGCATGCTGAATGTACTGAGCTGTCTGTTTAAACTACTAGCACACAGCTCGGACATCCATGCATACCCCACAAGACATGTCCCCAAGTCCAGAACAGGACTATGAGAGGCACACTGTACTACATAGAGACATAGCTACATGAAACTATATTAGAGGTCGACCGATTATGGTTTTTCAACTCCGATGCCGATTATTGGAGGACCAAAAAAATTAATTGATTGATTTTTATATACACTGCTCAAAAAAATAAAGGGAACACTTAAACAACACAATGTAACTCCAAGTCAATCACACTTCTGTGAAATCAAACTGTCCACTTAGGAAGCAACACTGATTGACAATAAATTTCACATGCTGTTGTGCAAATGGAATAGACAACAGGTGGAAATTATAGGCAATTAGCAAGACACCCCCAATAAAGGAGTGGTTCTGCAGGTGGTGACCACAGACCACTTCTCAGTTCTTATGCTTCCTGGCTGATGTTTTGGTCACTTTTGAATGCTGACGGTGCTTTCACTCTAGTGGTAGCATGAGACGGAGTCTACAACCCACACAAGTGGCTCAGGTAGTGCAGCTCATCCAGGATGATACATCAATGCGAGCTGTGGCAAGAAGGTTTGCTGTGTCTGTCAGCGTAGTGTCCAGAGCATGGAGGCGCTACCAGGAGACAGGCCAGTACATCAGGAGACGTGGAGGAGGCCGTAGGAGGGCAACAACCCAGCAGCAGGACCGCTACCTCCGCCTTTGTGCAAGCCAGCAGGCCACAAATGTGCATGTGTCTGTTCAAACGGTCAGAAACAGACTCCATGAGGGTGGTATGAGGGACCGACGTCCACAGGTGGGGGTTGTGCTTACAGCCCAACACCGTGCAGGACGTTTGGCATTTGCCTGAGAACACCAAGATTGGCAAATTCGCCACTGGTGCCCTGTGCTCTTCATAGATGAAAGCAGGTTCACACTGAGCACATATGACAGACGTGACAGTCTGGAGGCGCCGTGGAGAACGTTCTGCTGCCTGCAACATCCTCCAGCATGACTGGTTTGGCGGGTGGGTCAGTCATGGTGTGGGGTGGCATTTCTTTGGGGGGGCCGCACAGCCCTCCATGTGCTCGCCAGAGGTAGCCTGACTGCCATTAGGTACCGAGATGAGATACTCAGACCCCTTGTGAGACCATATGCTGGTGCGGTTGGCCCTGGGTTCCTCCTAATGCAAGACAATGCTAGACCTCATGTGGCTGGAGTGTGTCAGCAGTTCCTGCAAGAGGAAGGCATTGATGCTATGGACTGGCCCGCCCGTTCCCCAGACCTGAATCCAATTGAGCACATCTGGGACATCATGTCTCGCTCCATCCACCAACGTTGCACCACAGACTGTCCAGGAGTTGGCGGATGCTTTAGTCCAGGTCTGGGAGGAGATCCCTCAGGCCACCTCATCAGGAGCATGCCCAGGCTTTGTAGGGAGGTCATACAGGCACGTGGAGGCCACACACACTACTGAGCCTCATTTTGACTTGTTTTAAGGACATTACATCAAAGTTGGATCAGCATGTAGTGTGATTTTCCACTTTAATTTTGAGTGTGACTCCAAGTCCAGACCTCTATGAGTTGATAAATTTGATTTCCATTGATCATTTTTGTGTGATTTTGTTGTCAGCACATTCAACTGTGTAAAGAAAAAAGTATTTAATAAGAATATTTCATTCATTCAGATCTAGGTTGTGTTATTTTAGTGTTCCCTTTATTTTTTTGAGCAGTGTATATATAATGACAATTACAACAATACTGAATGAACAATGAACACTTATTTTAACTTAATATAATACATAAATAAAATATATTTAGTCTCAAATAAATAATGAAACATGCTCAATTTGGTTTAAATAATGCAAAAACACAGTGTTGGAGAAGAAAGTAAAAGTGCAATATGTGTCAGGGAAAAAACATTTAAGTTCCTTGCTCAGAACATGAGAACATTTGAAAGCTGGTGGTTCAATATTCCCAGTTAAGAGGTTTTAGATTGTAGTTTATTATAGGAATTATGACACGTTGACTATTTCTCTCTATACCATTTGTATTTCATATACCTTTGACTATTGGATGTTCTAATAGGCACTTTAGTATTGCCAGCCTAATCTCAGGAGTTGATAGGCGTGAAGTCATAAACAGCGTGTGAATCAAGCATTGCTAAGAGCTGCTGGCAAACTCAGTAAATTTTGAATGAATGCTTACGAGCCTGCTGCCGCCTACCAACACTCAGTCAGACTGCTCTATCAAATCATAGACTTAATTATAATATAATAAATACAGAAATACGAGCCTTTAGTCACAAATATGGTCAAATCCGGAACTATCATTTAGAAAACAAAACATTTATTCCTTCAGTTAAATACGGAACCGTTCCGTATTTTATCGAAAGAGTGGAACCCAAATTCTAAATATTCCTGTTACATTGCACAATCTTTAATGTTATTTCATAATTATGTAAAATTCTGGCAAATTAGTTAGCAACGAGCCAGGAGGCCCAAACCGTTGCATATACCCTGACTCTGCGTGCAATGAACGCAAGAGAAGTGACACAGTTTCCCTAGTTAATATTGCCTGCTAACATGAATTTCTTTTAACTAAATATGCATGTTTTTTTTTTTAAATACTGCTGTGTATTGATTTTAAGAAAGGCATTGATATTTATGGTTAGGTACATTTGTGCAACGATTGTGCTTTTTTCGCGAATGCGCTTTTGTTAAATCATCATCTGTTTGGCGAAGTAGGCTGTGATTTGATGATAAATTAACAGGCACCACATTGATTATATGCCACGCAGGTCAAGCTAGTTAACCTAGTAATATCATTATACATGTGTAGTTAACTAGTGATTATGTGAAGATTGATTGTTTTTTATAAGAAGGTTAATGCTAGCTAGCAACTTATCTTGGCTCCTTGCTGCACTCTCGTAACAGGTGGTCAGCCTGCGACGCAGTTTCCTCAAGGAATGCAATGTAATCGGCCATAATCGGCGTCCAAAAATGACGATTACCGATTGTTATGAAAACTTGAAACCGGCCCTAATTAATCGGCCATGCCGATTAATCGGTCGGCCTCTAAACTCTATTCCACATCAAGTAACTTACGCAAGCAGTAAAATCTGATTTTTAAAAAACAGATAAAAATACACTTTATGGAACAGCGAGGACTGTGAAGAGACACACACATAGGTGCAAACACACATATAACATCCACACTATACACACATGTACACCTGGATTGTGTGTTGTAGTGGCCTGAGGGCACACACTTTAATGTCTTGTGAAATATTTTGTCAAATTTATTTTAATGTAAAAAAAAAATTATTGTAATGTATTATACTGCCTTAATTTTTGCTGGACCCCAGGAAGAGTAGCTGCTACCTTGGGAAGCATGGTGATGGCTGTATCATGTTATGGGTATGCTTGTCATCAGCAAGGACTGGGGGATATAAATATACGAAATACAGCTATAAGCACAGGCAAAATCCTAGAAGGAAAACTTGGTTCAGTCTGCTTTCCAACAGACACTGGGCGACCAATTCACCTTTCAGTAGGACAATAACCTAAAACACTAGCTGAAGCCTACACTGGAGTTTCTTACCAAGATGATTGAATGTTCCTGATTGGCCTAGTTACAGTTTAGACTTAAATCGGCTTGAAAATCATCTATGGCTTGACTTGAAAATGGCTGTATGGCAATGATCAACAATCAACTTGACAGAGCTTGAAGAATTTTCTAAAGAATAATGGACAAATGTTGTACAGTCCAGGTGTGGAAAGCTGTTAGACTTACCCAGAAAGACTCACAGCTGTAATCACTACCAAAGGTGATTCTAACATGTATTGACTCAGGGGTGTGAATACTTGTAAATTAGAAATGTATGTATTTAATTTCCAATACAAAAACTTCAAAAAAACATGTTTTCACTTTGTTATTATGTGGTATTGTGTGTAGATGGGTGAGAGAGAAAAACATATTTAATCGATTTTGAATTCAGGCTGTAACACAACAAAATGAGGAATACGTCAAGGGGTGTGAATACTTTCTGAAGGTGCTGTATTTGTCTATTTTCTCTTTCATATTTCAAATTTTTGCATATTGTTAAAACACTGCATATTGGCATTGTGTGAGTGTTATGTTTAATGTTCATTGCTGATTGTTGATTTCACTTTTGTTTATTAGCTATTCCACTTGCTTTGGCAATGTAAACATGTTTCCCATGCCAATAAATCCCTTTGAATTGAATTGAGAGAGGGAGAGAGAGAGCGAGGTAGAGAGAGTGGGAGAAAGAGAGAGGGAGTGTGAGCTAGCTGTGAAAAGGGCATGCAGGGGTCAGGGTGTAGACAGGGCAGCAGTGTCTGCCATCTCAGATTCACACACACACACACACACACACACCCTACGTTCCCACCGTGAGTCTGATAGCACTGAGCTGCTGAATTTGCGGCTGCTGCTTGACTGGATGTGGGAAAGGTTGTTCGTAAGTGAGAGTGTGCTGTTTGACATGGGAGTCAGGCGTATATACAGTTGAAGTCGGAAGTTTACATACACCTTAGGCAAATACATTTAAACTCAGTTCTTCACAATTCCTTTTACTACAATCCTAGTAAAAATTCCCTGTCTTAGGTCAGTTAGGGTTACCACTTTATTTTAAGAATGTGGAATGTCAGAATAATAGTAGCAAGAATCATTTATTTCAGCTTTTATTTCTTTCATCACATTCCCAGTAGGTCAGAAGTTTACATACACTCATTTAATATTTGATTGGCATTGCCTTTAAATTGTTTAACTTGGGTCAAATGTTTCAGGTAGCTTTCCACAAGCTTCCCACAATAAGTTGGGTGAATTTTGGCCGATTCCTCCTGACAGAGCTGGTGTAACTGAGTCAGGTTTGTAGGCCTCCTTGCTCGCACACACTTTTTAAGTTCTGCCCACAAATCTTCTATGGGATTGAGGTCAGGGCTTTGTGATGGCCACTCCAATTCCTTGACTTTGTTGTCCTTAAGCCATTTTGCCACAACTTTGGAAGTATGCTTGGGGTCATTGTCCATTTGGAAGACCCATTTGCGACCAAGCTTTAACTTCCTGACTGATGTCTTGAGATGTTGCTTCAATATATCCACATAATTTTCCTCCCTTATGATGCCATCTATTTTGTGAAGTGCACCAGTCCCTCCTGCCGCAAAGCATCCCCACAGCATGATGCTGCCACCCCTGTGCTTCACGGTTGGAATGGTGTTCTCAGGCTTGCAAGCCGCTTCCTTTTTCTTCCAAACATAATGATGGTCATTATGGCCAAACAGTTCTATTTCTGTTTTATCAGACCAGAGGAGATTTCTCCAAAAAGTACAATCTTTGTCCCCATGTGCAGTTGAAAACCTTAGTCTGGCCTTTTTTTGGCTTCTTACTTGCTGAGCGCCCTTAAAAGGTTATGTCGATATGGGACTCGTTTTACTGTGGATATAGATACTTTTGTACCTGTTTCCTCCAGCATCTTCACAAGGTCCTTTGCTGTTGTTCTGGGATTGATTTGCACTTTTCGCACCAAAGTACGTTCATCTCTAGGAGACAGAATGTGTCTCCTTCCTGAGCGGTAAGACGGCTGCGTGGTCCCATGGTGTTTATACTTACTATTGTTTGTACAGATTAACGCGGTACCTTCAAGCATATGGAAATTGCTCCTAAGGATGAACCAGACTTGTGGAGGTCTACAAATTTTTTTTGAGGTCTTGATTGGTTTCTTTTGATTTCCCCATGATGTCAAGCAAAGAGGCAGTGAGTTTGAAGGTAGGCCTTGAAGTACATCCACAGGTACACCTCTAATTGACTCAAATGATGTCAGTTAGCCTATCAGAAGCTTCTAAAGCCTTGACATCATTTCCTGGAATTTTCCAAGCTGTTTAAAGGCACAGTCAACTTAGTGTAAACTTCTGACTTCAACTGTATGTATGTGTGTGAGTGAGTGTGTGTGTGTGTGTTCACAGCAATCATTCTATGAAATCACTTCAGTGTATTTACATGTAGTTAGGGGTTGAGCAGTGGACAGGACTGAACATGCTACACATACTCTAGTATTATAGTATGAAATACCTCGTCAACAGTTCAATTCAAAGGGCTTTATTGGTATGGGAATCAAGTGAAATAGATAATACACTAAAGTGAAATAAATCATCAAAAATGAACAGTAAACAGTAAACATTACACAGTTTCAAAGGAATAGACATAATATAATATTAGTGCTATGTACATTGTTATAATGGCGTGCAAATAGTTAAAGTTCTCTCTCTCTGGTGTGTGGTTAGGAGTTCATGTGGAATGTTGGCACAGCCGTAGGAGGAGAGGAGGGAGTGGAGGAGGGAGGAGGACCACACATTCCTCCCAGCAGAAGTGCTAGGCAGGGGTTGGGGAGTCGGGTTGAGGTGGGGGGCCGTGGTAAATGTCTCCCTGACACACACACACCCTCTCGCTCGTCTCCAAGAATCTGTTCAGTAAAGCCAGACGATCAATTCACTTTCTTTAACAGCCTTCAGCAGCATCATTTGTAACTCCTCACCCCTTCCTTCTACTGTCATTATAATGCGTAGAACAGGTATGAGTGCCTTAGCAGCCAGCGGGGTCCTCCTGGCATCAGTCTGCTGCTCCAGGTACCAGTTGCCCTTGGCACTGATCCAAGATCAGTTTACCTTAGCCCAATCCTAACATTAATCATTAACTAACCTTAGATCAGTGCCCTGGGGCAACTTTATACAACTTTTAATCTGTTAGAAAGGCTTACAGATTCATTCACAGGATGAGAGTAAAACCAGTGACCCATGTCTTTGGTGTCGTGGCGTCTCCCATAGCAACGAGCTGGGCGGTCATTCTATTGCTTACACACCTGGCCTGAGGGGGGGGGGGGGGGGGGGGATAGAGGGTGAGGGGGGAGAGGAGTATTGAGGGAATGAGAAAGAGATGGAAAGAGGGAGAGGAGGAAGGGAAAAGGGAACTAAGGTTGTAACACACAGATAAGATTGGTTGGCTTCAGTTCCGGCAATGGTTTCAGTTGTGAATAGTGTCTTTGAAGTGAAGCAGGGTGCTTTTGATGTGAAACCTGATACTAATGCCCCAAAACCTCCCTCCTTCATTCCATCTCTCTCTGCAGCTGTGAAAATCACAGAGGCAGGGTTAACTAGGGTTAGGAGGTGGGGATGAGGTGTTGGGGCATTGGCTAATGTGAGAGTTCCTCTCATAAACCATGTTATGTGTAAACTCAGTCATCTCAGAGGAAAAGGGAGAAGTGTTCAACAGCATGGGTTGTGTCTGTTTGTCTTTTTCCCTCTATCTGTCTCACTCTGCCTGAAGGAACCAAACTCACGATACACCAAATCACATTAGCTTCTAACTCTGCTAATGTCAGCCGCTGTGTGTTCTCCAAACCCTATACACCATGCTGGAAATGTCCAACCCCTTAATCCAGACCAGACCTCATCACCTGGCCCCAGTGAGCCATGGGGGCAGCAGCAAATACGACCTTGAAATCCCATCTTTGTTCAGCTTGTTATCAGAGCTGTTCCCCCACAGACACACATTTTACCCTCTGTCGGTTCAATGATAATACCATGTAAAAGCACGGAATCCCCCCACCTCCCACACACACCGGCTGGCCCCATCTGGGGGTGCGGTGGTGTACGCGGCCTCTCTGTGTGAGGAGGTTGTCTGGATGTTTTTTTTGCGTCGAGGGGGAGTAGGCCTCTTGAGTTGAGGATACACTAGAGCAAACTGTGAGCTGAAGACAACAAACCTGTCTTTGCTGAAGGAGTGTGGTGAGGTGAAACAGACACATCTGATATTTGGGGGTCTGAGAAAGTATGGGAATATAAGTATGGGAAAATAAGATTACCATAAATCTCTGAACACTGAATATCCACATTTTCAGGGCTGCTTTTATGGGAGTGAACAAACACATCATTGTGAAATCTTAAACCATTGCCAGAACACACGTGGGCATATAACGGGTCTTTGCGTTGTTATGTTGGGGGTTGGAACTCCAGTGATGTCAGTCCTACACTCTAACATGGTACAAGTCATCTGTAACTCTTATAATAGTGTCAGGGAATGTCCCAGTGTATGTTCAAGTATTATTACACCACTATGACATCATAATTGAGTTCAGGTGCATCCTGTTTCCATTGATCATCCTTGAGATGTTTCTACAACTTGATTGGAGTTCTCTTTGGCTTTCAGGCCAAAGAGTTCGATCTTGGTTTCATAAGACCAGTGAATTTTGTTTCTCATGGTCTGAGAGTCTTTAGGTGCCTTTTGGCATCTCCAAGCGGGCTGTCATGTGCCTTTTACTGAGGAGTGGCTGAGGTCAGTCTGAGGTCCTAAGCGTTCATCAAGGAGCTCTCTGTACTTCACTCTGTTCATCTTTGCCTCGATCCTGACTAGTCTCCCAGTCCCTGCTGCTGAAACTCATCCCCACAGCATGATGCTGCCACCACCATGCTTCACTGTAGGGATGGTGACCAGTTTCCTCCAGATGTGACGCTTGGCATTCAGGCCAAAGAGTTCAATCTTGGTTTCAGACCAGTGAATTTTGTTTCTCATGGTCTGAGTCTTTTGGTGCCTTTTGCCATCTCCAAGCGGGCTGTCATGTGCCTTTTACTGAGGAGTGGCTTCCATCTGGCCACTCTACAATAACTGCTTGATTGGTAGAGTGCTGCAGAGATGGTTGTCCTTCTGGAAGGTTCTCCCATCTCCCGTTCTCCCATCTCCACAGAGGAACTCTGGAAATCTGTCAGAGTGACCATCTGGTTCTTGGTCACCTCCCTGACCAAGGCCCTTCTCCCCCAATTGCTCATTTTGGCTGGGCGGCCAGCTCTTGGAAGAGTCTTGGTGTTTCCAATCTTCTTCCATTTAAGAATGATGGAGGCCACTGTGTTCTTGGGGACCTTCAATGCTGCAGACATTTTTTTGTACCCTTCCACAGATCTGTGCCTTGACACAATCCTGTCTCGAAGCTCAATGAACAATTCCTTCCACCTCATGGCTTGGTTTTTGCTCTGACATGCACTATCAACTGTGAGACCTTACATATACAGGTGTGTGCCTTTCCAAATGATGTCCAATCAATTGAATTGACCACAGGTGAACTCCAATCAACTCCATCTCAAGGATGATCAATGGGAACAGGATGCACCTGAGCTCAATTATGATGTCATAGTGGTGTAATAATACTTGAACATACACTGGGACATTCCCTGACACTATTATAAGAGTTACAGATGACTTGTACCATGTTCACCTTCTAACAAGACAACGACCCTAAACACACAGACAAGACAACGCAGGAGTAGCTTTGGGACAAGTCTCTGAATGTCTTTGAGTGGCCCAGCCAGAGTCCGGACCTGAAACCAATCAAACATCTCTGGAGAGACCTGAAAATAGCTGTGCAGCGACGCTCCCCTTCCAACCTGAAACTCCCCAAATACAGGTGTACCAAGCTTGTAACATCATACCCAAGAAGGCTTGAGGCTGTAATCACCACATCAATAATATGGCTTGAGATCTTCAGATAAGGCCATCATTTTTGGAATAAAGAAGTGTACCAATGCATCATCAGGGTTTCAAACGTGGGGCAAGACACATCACATGGGAGTTGACCACTGGTCTGAAAACCAAAAATGTCTGTTCCTGGGACAGAGCAGCAATGCATCACATCAAAAGTGAGAAAATAGCTATTGTTTAACTGTGCAACCATTGAAAATAAGGTTGAATGAAGATACATAAGAGTTCAATATTATGCACATTTGTAAGTGCATTTATAAATGGTTAATAGCTGGAGGTAAATAGTGGCTCACTATTTAGCAAGCACTGACTGGCAATCGCACTATTTTGACCAATTTGTTATAATGCATTTACAAATGATGAATTAACCGTTAATAATGTAATTAAAAACCCTTTACAAATGGAAACATATTGTAAAGTGTTACCAATTTTGGTACATGTTTTTTAATAAGAATAAAAATAATTTTGTTATCAAAAATATTATTTGTTATGGGGTGGTTATCATCCTAATGTTAAATAAAACCCTAATTAGAAGTTAATTGGAATCTTAGCTGAGAATGTTCCCGGTTTGCTGGGGAATAATTCTTCTTATAAAGGAAAAGTTACATTTTTTCCCAAAATAGAGGCATACAAAGACAAAACAAATGTGGTACAGTGGGGAAATGATAACACCTGAGTGAAGAAAATGCAGAAATTGTTGAAAAAACTGAAAATAATTTTGAGTTGAAGTTTGATGGACAGTATAAAACAGACCAGAAGAGAGAAAGACCCATTAAAAGGACTTAACATATATGTGTTGCCACCTTAGTGTCATGCACTGCTCATTAAGTATATTTAGAACTTTATTATAAAAAAAATAAACATAAAATACCGTCATGCCGTCAAAAATGAGAAAAATATTGAGATAGGATATTTTGGCCGTATTGCCCTATACCAGGTGTGTCCTAAACACCCGGTTTTCTAAGCATGAGTAACCGACCGGGTGAGATAAAAATCAACCAGCAGACACTGTTGACTCTAAGGACTGTACAGGACCATTTCATGCTCTCTTTCAGTCTGATTCAATTCAAATCTATAAAACTTAATTTATCCTTGAGGAGATGTAATTGTGCTGAAGATGGTTTACTTTAAGAGGCCTGGCTTGCTTCTCAATCATCATGTCTACAGTTTACAGTCTGCCACTCTACCATGGCTGCTCACATATATAAATATAAACATCATAATGTTGTTATCCGTCTGCCTAAGAGAAAGAGACAACCACACCGAGACACCATTTCCCCTCTGACCCAAGAGGGTGTTAAGCATTGAGGGAACATTCACGCAACATAACTAGAACCCATTCCAGAACCTCTGCAGTGTGTTCCTGCTGAAGCACCGCCCACTTGACCACTGTGGGCTCCTCCCCATCCAGGGGTTAGCTAATTAGAGGGTTGCCAGGGGAACGGAATGGCAGCTCAGCCAGCCGGTGTAATGACAGGGTGAGAGAGAAGGGAGCGGTCAGATTATAGACCCCGAGTACACACAGTGGAGCTAAAAAAAGAACCAGAGAGACGAGAGGAAGAGTGCGAGGAGAGAGAGGGGGGAGGAGGGAGAGATAGGTGAGAAAATAAAGAGAGAAAGGGAGATAAGGCAGGGGGGAGAGAGAGAGAGAGAGAGGGGAATAGAGAAGAGTTTGAAAATGATTAAGTAAGGTAGAGAGACAAAGATATGACCGTGCCATATTATAGTGGTTTCTAGTTTACAGGTGACTTTAGCAAGAGTTGCTCATGACATTCTCTCTCTATGGGTTATCACTGGACTTCCCCTGTGTGGCTGACTTCAACAGAACTCCACTTGTCTATAGCAGGCTGGAGTGACTAAGCATGCAGGGATGGCTTGGTGATTCCCAGACCACAGTTTGTAGACTCTGGCATGACCAACCTGATGCATGTTCCCCTATGAACTGCCGCGTGTGTGTGTGTGTGTGTGTGTGTGTGTGTGTGTGTGTGTGTGTGTGTGTGTGTGTGTGTGTGTGTGTGTGTGTGTGTGTGTGTGTGTGTGTGTGTGTGTGTGTGTGTGTGTGTGTGTGTGTGTGTGTGTGTGTGTGTGTGTGTGCGAGTGTGTGTGTGTGTGTTTGTAAAGGTGTCTCACAGCCTCCAGTGGAAACACTCACTGTGGTAGCCATGGTAACAAACAGGAAACCAGCAAGTTCTTTGCAGCTGAAACTGGTCAGCTGGACTCACCCCTGACACTGCTCTGTTTTGATAGTGGACCGTTTAGACTTTCCCTCACACTTTCCTTCTCTCCCCCTCCCTCTCATTAACTACCCTCTCTCTTTGCCTCATTCTCTCACTCTCTCTCTCTCTTCTCTCTCTTCTCTAATGTGTGGCCTTGTGTGACTACTTCACCCTGCCCAAAAGTCAAACACAAAATTGAATCAAGGCCTAAAATGGGGGGGGAAATGGTTTGGAATCCCTGAAAAGCTGGACGTTTCGTCCTGTTCTTTCACATTATTTTGGCACTCTAACCACACGCTGTGAAGGTCGCTCTGGGCCAAGTCTGAAAAGTATCATATCAACTTACCTCTGGCAAACCAGTGGCCGAGCCACCCACAGTCATAACACTAGCCCAGCCCCACCGAGCCCTAGCTAGTAGTCTTTTTAGACCAGTGTTATTCAAACTTGTTCAGTGGGGACTCCACTTTTTCACAAAAGATTCTCACAACCCTACCCAAATCTAATAAAACAACCTTAAAATCGGTACATTTCAATTTTTACCCCCCCCCCCAAAAACCTTCAATGCATTACATTTTCATCATCATCAAAATGCAAAGAAACCAATAAATACATGTATTCAATATAAGTGATCTTTCACAAAAACGTTGTATATTGGTCCCGTACATGAATATGTAATTTTCATTTTGTTTTGTTTTGTGACCCCACTGCAGTTCCTCCGTGACCCCGACATTGAATACCAGTGCTCTAGACAGATGTCTTGTCTCCAATGTACCAATGTTCCAGCTTTGCTGCCCTAGGTTTGCGATTTCAGAGATGACCTAGCAAGCACTCTGCTCCAACCCCCAGTCATAACTCTAGTCCAGTCACAGCTCGACATAGCTGGTTCACTACTCCAACCCCCAGTCATAACTCTAGTCCAGCCACAGCTAGACATAGCTGGTTCACTACTCCAACCCCCAGTCATAACTCTAGTCCAGCCACAGCTAGACATAGCTGGTTCACTACTCCAACACCCAGTCATAACTCTAGCCCAGCCACAGCTAGACATAGCTGGTTCACTACTCCAACCCCCAGTCATAACTCTAGTCCAGTCACAGCTAGACATAGCTGGTTCACTACTCCAACCCCCAGTCATAACTCTAGTCCAGCCACAGCTAGACATAGCTGGTTCACTACTCCAACCCCCAGTCATAACTCTAGCCCAGCCACAGCTAGACATAGCTGGTTCACTACTCCAACCCCCAGTCATAACTCTAGCCCAGCCACAGCTAGACATAGCTGGTTCACTACTCTAACCCCCAGTCATAACTCTAGTCCAGCCACAGCTAGACATAGCTGGTTCACTACTCTAACCCCCAGTCATAACTCTAGTCCAGCCACAGCTAGACATAGCTGGTTCACTACTCCAACCCCCAGTCATAACTCTAGTCCAGTCACAGCTAGACATAGCTGGTTCACTACTCCAACCCCCAGTCATAACTCTAGTCCAGCCACAGCTAGACATAGCTGGTTCACTACTCCAACCCCCAGTCATAACTCTAACCCAGTCACAGCTAGACATAGCTGGTTCACTACTCCAACCCCCAGTCATAACTCTAGCCCAGCCACAGCTAGACATAGCTGGTTCACTACTCCAACCCCCAGTCATAACTCTAGTCCAGTCACAGCTAGACATAGCTGGTTCACTACTCCAACCCCCCAGTCATAACTCTAACCCAGTCACAGCTAGACATAGCTGGTTCACTACTCCAACCCCCAGTCATAACTCTAGCCCAGCCACAGCTAGACATAGCTGGTTCACTACTCCAACCCCCAGTCATAACTCTAGTCCAGTCACAGCTAGACATAGCTGGTTCACTACTCCAACCCCCAGTCATAACTCTAGCCCAGCCACAGCTAGACATAGCTGGTTCACTACTCCAACCCCCAGTCATAACTCTAGTCCAGTCACAGCTAGACATAGCTGGTTCACTACTCCAACCCCCAGTCATAACTCTAGTCCAGTCACAGCTAGACATAGCTGGTTCACTACTCCAACCCCCAGTCATAACTCTAGCCCAGCCACAGCTAGACATAGCTGGTTCACTACTCCAACCCCCAGTCATAACTCTAGTCCAGCCACAGCTAGACATAGCTGGTTCACTACTCTAACCCCCAGTCATAACTCTAGTCCAGCCACAGCTAGACATAGCTGGTTCACTACTCTAACCCCCAGTCATAACTCTAGTCCAGCCACAGCTAGACATAGCTGGTTCACTACTCCAACCCCCAGTCATAACTCTAGTCCAGTCACAGCTAGACATAGCTGGTTCACTACTCCAACCCCCAGTCATAACTCTAGTCCAGCCACAGCTAGACATAGCTGGTTCACTACTCCAACCCCCAGTCATAACTCTAACCCAGTCACAGCTAGACATAGCTGGTTCACTACTCCAACCCCCAGTCATAACTCTAGCCCAGCCACAGCTAGACATAGCTGGTTCACTACTCCAACCCCCAGTCATAACTCTAGTCCAGTCACAGCTAGACATAGCTGGTTCACTACTCCAACCCCCCAGTCATAACTCTAACCCAGTCACAGCTAGACATAGCTGGTTCACTACTCCAACCCCCAGTCATAACTCTAGCCCAGCCACAGCTAGACATAGCTGGTTCACTACTCCAACCCCCAGTCATAACTCTAGTCCAGTCACAGCTAGACATAGCTGGTTCACTACTCCAACCCCCAGTCATAACTCTAGTCCAGTCACAGCTAGACATAGCTGGTTCACTACTCCAACCCCCAGTCATAACTCTAGCCCAGTCACAGCTAGACATAGCTGGTTCACTACTCCAACCCCCAGTCATAACTCTAGCCCAGCCACAGCTAGACATAGCTGGTTCACTACTCCAACCCCCAGTCATAACTCTAGTCCAGTCACAGCTAGACATAGCTGGTTCACTACTCCAACCCCCAGTCATAACTCTAGCCCAGCCACAGCTAGACATAGCTGGTTCACTACTCCAACCCCCAGTCATAACTCTAGTCCAGTCACAGCTAGACATAGCTGGTTCACTACTCCAACCCCCAGTCATAACTCTAGTCCAGTCACAGCTAGACATAGCTGGTTCACTACTCCAACCCCCAGTCATAACTCTAACCCAGTCACAGCTAGACATAGCTGGTTCACTACTCCAACCCCCAGTCATAACTCTAACCCAGTCACAGCTAGACATAGCTGGTTCACTACTCCAACCCCCCAGTCATAACTCTAACCCAGTCACAGCTAGACATAGCTGGTTCACTACTCCAACCCCCAGTCATAACTCTAGCCCAGTCACAGCTAGACATAGCTGGTTCACTACTCCAACCCCCAGTCATAACTCTAGTCCAGTCACAGCTAGACATAGCTGGTTCACTACTCCAACCCCCAGTCATAACTCTAGTCCAGTCACAGCTCGACATAGCTGGTTCACTACTCCAACCCCCAGTCATAACTCTAGCCCAGCCACAGCTAGACATAGCTGGTTCACTACTCCAACCCCCAGTCATAACTCTAGTCCAGCCACAGCTAGACATAGCTGGTTCACTACTTTCTACAGGATCCTCATTTGATCACCCTGTTGCAGGAGAACGTTCTTGCAATGCAGGAAATGTAAAACGTGGAGTGTGTTTGAGGTTTCAAATGGCTTCTGATGTTTGTAATTTCCACTTAGAAATGTCAAATTTGATGAAGACCTATAATAAACGTTCATGAATTATAATCCACATAATAACTCACATTTCCTGTTGCTGCAGGATAATTTTCCTTCTGTAGCCAAACTGGCTCAAATGAAGATCCTACATCTGTATGTTGCTTACTGTAAGTCTTTAAGTCCCTTACTGTATGTTTTGTGCTCTCAGTATGTGACACTTCTCTTCTCGCTAGGTATCAGTACTACCTGCAGGTGAAGAAGGAGGTGCTGGATGGACGTCTCCACTGTACCGTAGAGCAGGGCATCAGACTAGCAGGCCTAGCAGTGCAAGGTAAGACAGAGTACACACAGGAGTATACCCCATAGCTTTACCACTAACCTCGTTTTATGTCCTACTTAAACCCTAAGTCCAGAGGGAGATACAGAGAGAGAGAGAGACTCACACTTTCTTAGCTCATCCTGGGTTCACTACCTAATATGGCTGCATACCGCCAGAAGAGCTGAGTCCACTTGAGTTCCTATCAGGATTCCTTTCCATAACACACACACACACACACAAACGCACGCACATGCATGCACACGCGTGCATTTGCAAACACACACACACACACACACACACATCCACGTATTCATACACACAGACACGCACACACACTTTCTTGGCCTTGTTGGTGACCCTGTAATCTTCCAACCCCGCAACACAAACACACACACTCTCTCTCTCTCCTGCTGTCCCTGGGCCCTGTGTCTCAGGGGAATGTAAACAGTCGTTAGCTTATCGCTAACACCAAGGTTAGCCATGGCAGGAAGAACCTTATCTGTAGGGAGGATGGATTCTACACTACACCCCTCTATATCAGACATGCATTACATTACATTAGAGCAGCCCTAAAGGATGTAGCTACCTCTGTGTATCTGTAGATAGTACTGTACATTGTCCAGGCAGACAGTAGCTGTATGTCATTTCCTTTTGTCAATGGAGGGTTGGGTAGGATGAACCAGGATAGACCCAAACCCCAACATGACATCACAGGGCCAGGGATATGTGTGCATTGCTGGGTTGACATGAGCATGCCTGCTACAGATACTGTAGGTGCTATTAGGGTTTCTGCTTTCTATGTTTGCTTTCTCTGCTGTCTTTGAGGTCATCCGTCTACAGTTCCTGTCCATGCCTATTGAAGGTGTTTCTCCCTTGTGTTACATAGTTCATATATCCTTAAGAGTACACTCTTAGGGGGCAAAAAGGGTTCCAAAAGGAAAGGGTTCAACATGAAACCCACAAGAGTTCTAACTGGAACCAAAAGTGTTCTACCTATTGGGGAGAGACGAAGAACCCTGTAAGGTTCTAGATAGCACCTTTTTTTCTCAATAACATCCTTAGATGATGTATGTGTTCCATGTGTAGGGTAGAAAAAGTCCATGAACTTTGCCTGAATTCCCAGGTTTTCCTGAAAACCCAGTTGGAAGATTGGAGGGAATAAGCAGGAAATCTGTCATTTTCCAACAAGGATTTCTGCAACCCTGGGAATCTGGTGGAAGTTACTGGAGCTCTATCCATGTGTTTCATGTCAATGAGTTGGTTAGTTGAGTGTAGATCTCAGTGTGGGTAGGAGATGAGTGTAGATCTCAGTGTGTGTAGAGTTGAGTGTAGATCTCAGTGTGTTCTCTCCTCTCTTCTAGCTGACTTTGGGGATTTCACACAGTTCCTGTCTCAGGACTTCCTCAGGGAGTATGTGCTCTTCCCAGTGGTGAGTCAACTGTCACACTACACCTCTCAGTGTGTGTGTGCATGTGCTTGTGCATGCATGCGTGTGATCTTTTGTGTTTTTCAGTGCTCAGGTGTATGTGCTCTCAGTCGGTTTTCTCAGGTGTGTGTTTGATGTTGCCTGTCTCAGATGTTTTTCAAGATCTGGAGTGAGAGAGTGAGTGAGTGCTTGCATGTGTTGCCGGAGGCCACAGATTCCTAGCTCTCCTGTGTACGTCCTCCTCCTGTATTCTACCTGCATCCCTGACTGACACAGAGACAAGACAGACAAGAGGCCCTGCTTAGAGAGGGGGAGGGAGGGAGAGAGAGAGGGAGAGATTAACTGAGAGGGAGGAAGAGAGGAAGAGGTGAGGGAGTGTGTGGGGAGTAGGGAGAGGTAGTAGAGAGAGTGAGGGATGAACTGACAGGGAGGAAGAGAGGAAGAGGTGAGGGAGTGTGTGGGGAGTAGGGAGAGGTAGTAGAGAGAGTGAGGGATGAACTGAGAGGGGGGAATAGGTGAGGGAGTGTGTGGGGAGTAAGGAGAGGTAGTAGAGAGTGAGAGATGAACTGAGAGGTAGGAAGAGAGGAAGAGGTGAGGGAGTGTGTGGGGAGTAAGGAGAGGTAGTAGAGAGAGTGTGGGATGAACTGAGAGCTAGGAAGAGAGGAAGAGGTGAGGGAGTGTGTGGGGAGTAAGGAGAGGTAGTAGAAAGAGCGTGGGATGAACTGAGAGGTAGGAAGAGAGGAAGAGGTGAGGGAGTGTGTGGGGAGTAAGGAGAGGTAGTAGAGAGAGTGTGGGATGAACTGAGAGGGAGGAAGAGAGGAAGAGTTGAGGGAGTGTGTGGGGAGTAATGAGAGGTAGTAGAGAGAGTGAGAGATGAACTGAGAGGTAGGAAGAGAGGAAGAGGTGAGGGGGTGTGTGGGGAGTAAGGAGAGGTAGTAGAGAGAGTGTGGGATGAACTGAGAGGGAGGAAGAGAGGAAGAGGTAAGGGAGTGTGTGGGGAGTAATGAGAGGTAGTAGAGAGAGTGAGGGATGAACTGAGAGGTAGGAAGAGGTGAGGGAGTGTGTGGGGAGTAAGGAGAGGTAGTAGAGAGTGAGAGATGAACTGAGAGGTAGGAAGAGAGGAAGAGGTGAGGGAGTGTGTGGGGAGTAAGGAGAAGTAGTAGAGAGAGTGAGGGATGAACTGAGAGGTAGGAAGAGGTGAGGGAATGTGTGGGGAGTAAGGAGAGGTAGTAGAGAGAGTGAGAGATGAACTGAGAGGGAGGAAGAGGTGAGTGAGTGTGTGGGGAGTAAGGGAGGGAGTAGAGAGAGTGAGAGATGAACTGAGAGATAGGAAGAGAGGAAGAGGTGAGGGAGTGTGTGGGGAGTAAGGAGAGGTAGTAGAGAGGGAGGGATGAACTGAGAGGGGGAATAGGTGAGGGAGTGTGTGGGGAGTAAGGAGAGGTAGTAGAGAGAGTGAGGGATGAACTGAGAGGTAGGAAGCAAGGAAGAGGTGAGGGAGTGTGTGGGGAGTAAGGAGAGGTAGTAGAAAGAGTGAGGGATGAACTGAGAGGTAGGAAGCAAGGAAGAGGTGAGGGAGTGTGTGGGGAGTAAGGAGAGGTAGTAGAGAGTGTGAGGGATGAACTGAGAGGTAGGAAGCAAGGAAGAGGTGAGGGAGTGTGTGGGGAGTAAGGAGAGGTAGTAGAGAGTGAGAGATGAACTGAGAGGTAGGAAGAGAGGAAGAGGTGAGGGAGTGTGTGGGGAGTGAGGAGAAGTAGTAGAGAGAGTGAGGGATGAACTGAGAGAGAGGAAGAGGTGAGGGAGTGTGTGGGGAGTAAGGAGAGGTAGTAGAGAGAGTGAGGGATGAACTGAGAGGGAGGAAGAGGTGAGGGAGTGTGTGGGGAGTAAGGAGAGGTAGTAGAGAGTGTGAGGGATGAACTGAGAGGGAGGAAGAGAGGAAGAGGTGAGGGCGTGTGTGGGGAGTAAGGAGAGGTAGTAGAGAGTGAGAGATGAACTGAGAGGGAGGAAGAGAGGAAGAGGTGAGGGAGTGTGTGGGGAGTAAGGAGAGGTAGTAGAGAGAGTGAGGGATAAACTGAGAGGGAGGATGAGAGGAAGAGGTGAGGGAGTGTGTGGGGAGTAAGGAGAGGTAGTAGAGAGAGTGAGGGATGAACTGAGAGGTAGGAAGCAAGGAAGAGGTGAGGGTGTGTGTGGGGAGTAAGGAGAGGTAGTAGAGAGAGTGAGAGATGAACTGGGAGGGAGGAAGAGGTGAGGGAGTGTGTGGGGAGTAAGGAGAGGTAGTAGAGAGTGAGAGATGAACTGAGAGGTAGGAAGAGAGGAAGAGGTGAGGGAGTGTGTGGGGAGTAAGGAGAGGTAGTAGAGAGAGTGAGGGATGAACTGAGAGGGAGGAAGAGGTGATGGAGTGTGTGGGGAGTAAGGAGAGGTAGTAGAGAGCGTGAGGGATGAACTGAGAGGGAGGAAGAGAGGAAGAGGTGAGGGAGTGTGTGGGGAGTAAGGAGAGGTAGTAGAGAGAGTGAGGGATAAACTGAGAGGGAGGAAGAGAGGAAGAGGTGAGGGAGTGTGTGGGGAGTAAGGAGAGGTAGTAGAGAGAGTGAGGGATAAACTGAGAGGGAGGAAGAGGTGAGGGAGTGTGTGGGGAGTAAGGAGAGGTAGTAGAGAGAGTGAGGGATAAAGGTGGTGGTTACAGAGACAAACTAATGGGCATAGAGAAACATGGAGGGGGGGGCAGAGAGAGAGAGAGAGCGATGACAATGGATGTCTGAGTCATTTTTCTCTCCCGCTCTGAAACACACACACACTCACACACACACTCAGTGATGGAGTGCTCTAATGGAGGGGTAGTGAGTGGGTGTTGAAGGGGTGAATATGAAGGCTGTGTGTGTAATCTGATATAGCTCATTTTCTCTGTTCACTCAAATCCTGCAGAGATTAATGTCCACTTTCTCTTTCACCCCATCACTTCTTTCCCTGTCACCCCCCTTTACCTCCCTGTCTTGCTTTCTCTTTCACTTCCTCTATTGATCTCTCTCCCTTTCTCTCCACCCTCTCTCTTTCTCTCCACCCTCTCTTTCTCTCTCTCTCTCTCTCTCTCTCTCTCTCTCTCTCTCTCTCTCTCTCTCGCTCTCTCTCTCTCTCTCTCTCTCTATTTCTCCCCACCCTCTCAGAACTGGCCTCATGTAGATGAGGTGCTGGAGGAGTGGACTCAGAAGGTGGCGGAGGAACATAAGAGTCACTGGTAGGCTTCCTGTTCATAACACCAGCCTACAGTCTACCAAGCCCTACTATAAACTACACTGCTCCTACAGGCTTCATGTTCATAACACAACCCTGCAGTCTACCAAGCCCTACTATAAACTACACTGCTCCTACAGGCTTCATGTTCATAACACAACCCTGCAGTCTACCAAGCCCTACTATAAACTACACTGCTCCTACAGGCTTCCTGTTCATAACACCAGCCTACAGTCTACCAAGCCCTACTATAAACTACACTGCTCCTACAGGCTTCCTGTTCATAACACAACCCTACAGTCTACCAAGCCCTACTATAAACTACACTGCTCCTACAGGCTTCCTGTTCATAACACAACCCTACAGTCTACCAAGCCCTACTATAAACTACACTGCTCCTACAGGCTTCCTGTTCATAACACAACCCTACAGTCTACCAAGCCCTACTATAAACTACACTGCTCCTACAGGCTTCCTGTTCATAACACAACCCTACAGTCTACCAAGCCCTACTATAAACTACACTGCTCCTACAGGCTTCCTGTTCATAACACAACCCTACAGTCTACCAAGCCCTACTATAAACTACACTGCTCCTACAGGCTTCCTGTTCATAACACAACCCTACAGTCTACCAAGCCCTACTATAAACTACACTGCTCCTACAGGCTTCCTGTTCATAACACCACCCTACAGTCTACCAAGCCCTACTATAAACTACACTGCTCCTACAGGCTTCCTGTTCATAACACAACCCTACAGTCTACCAAGCCCTACTATAAACTACACTGCTCCTACAGGCTTCCTGTTCATAACACCACCCTACAGTCTACCAAGCCCTACTATAAACTACACTGCTCCTACAGGCTTCCTGTTCATAACACCAGCCTACAGTCTACCAAGCCCTACTATAAACTACACTGCTCCTACAGGCTTCCTGTTCATAACACAACCCTACAGTCTACCAAGCCCTACTATAAACTACACTGCTCCTACAGGCTTCCTGTTCATAACACTATCATAAAGACTACAAAGCCCTACTATAAACTACACTGCTCCTACAGGCTTCCTGTTCATAACACTATCATAAAGACTACAAAGCCCTACTATAAACTACACTGCTCCTACAGGCTTCCTGTTCATAACACTATCATAAAGACTACAAAGCCCTACACTCTTTGAAAAAGGGTTCCAAAAGGGTTCTTTGGCCATCACCATAGGATATATAACTATTTTTGGTTCCAGGTTGAACCCTTTTTGGTTTTAGGAAGAACCCTTTTGGGTTCCATGTAGAATTCTGAGGAAGGGATTCTACATTAAATCAAAAGGGTTCTACCTAAAAACCAAAAAGGGTTCTCTTATGGGGACAGTCGAAAAACTCTTTTAGGTTCTCTTTTAGGTTCTCTTTTAGGTTCTTTTTCTAAGAGTGTACTATACGCTACACTGCTCATGTGTCCACTGCTTACCCCCTTTTCTCCCCAATTTCGTGGTATCCAATTGTTAGTAGTTACTATCTTGTCTCATCGCTGCAACTCCCGTACGGGCTCGGGAGAGACAAAGGTCGAAAGCCATGCGTCCTCCGAAACACAACCCAACCAAGCCGCACTGCTTCTTAACACAGCTTGCATCCAACCCAGAAGCCAGCCGCACCAATGTGTCGGAGGAAACACAGTGCACCTGGCGACCTGGTTAGCGTGCACTGCACCCGGCCCGCCACAGGAGTCGCTAGTGCGCGATGAGACAAGGATATCCCTACCGGCCAAACCCTCCCTAACCCCGACGACGCTAGGCCAATTGTGCGTCGCCCCATGGACATCCCAATCGCGGCCGGCTGCGACAGAGCCTGGGCTTGAACATGTACACAATGCGATGCAGTGCCCTAGACCACTGCGCCATGCGGGAGGCCCTCCACTGCTTATTCTAAGTATTTGTATAGAATACCTGTATGTATATTAGTATAATGATTGTATGTCATATAAATTGAAATTGTATATCATTAGAATGATATAAGCAGTATCAATGTCTCATGAGGAGTTACTTGGTCCAAGCATGTGACCGGCCCTTAAAATATTTTTATTTGGGTCCAATGTTTCAGTGCAATGCAGTGTTTCAGTGCCTTCAGAAAGTATTCACACCCCTTGACTTTTTCCACATTTTGTTGTGTTACAGCCTGAATTTAAAATGTATTACACACAATACACACAATAACCCATAATGTCAAAGTGGAATTATGTTTTCAGAAATGTTTACTAATTCATTAAAAAGGAAAAGCTGAAATGTCTTGAGTCAATAAGTATTCAACCTCTTTATTATGGCAAGCCTAAATAAGTTCAGGAGTAAAAAAGTTTCTTAACAAGTCACATAATAAGTTGCATGGACTCACTCTGTGTTCAAAAATTGTGTTTAATTTTTTTGAATGACTTCCTCATCTCTATACCCCACACATACAATTATCTGTAAGGTCCCTCAGTCAAGCAGTGAATTTCAAACACAGATTCAACCTCAAAGTCCAGGGAGGTTTTCCAATGCCTTGCAAAGAAAGGGCACCTCTTTGTAGATGGGGGGAAAACAGACATTAAATATCCCTTAGAGCATGGTGAAGTTATTAATTACACTTTGGATGGTTTATCAATACACCCAGTCACTACAAAGATGCAGGTGTCCTTCTTAACTCAGTTGCCGGAGAGGAAGGAAACCACTCAGGGATTTCACCATGGGGCCAAAGGTGACTTTAAAACAGTTACAGAGTTTAATGGCTGAAGTTATGAGAAATCTGAGGATGGACCAACAACATTGTAGTTATTCCACGATACTCAATGACAGAGTGAAAAGAAGGAAACCTGTACAGAATAAAAAAAACAAGGCAATAAGGCAATAAACTGCCAAAAATGTGTCAAAGAAATGTACCTCATGTCCTGAATATAAAGCGTTATGTATGGGGAAAATCCAACACATCCCTGAGTACTACTTTTCATATTTTCCAGCATGGTGGTGGCTGCATCATATTATGGGTATGCTTGTCATTGGCAAGGGAGTTTCTGAGGATAAAAATAAATTGATTAGAGCTAAGCACAGGCAAAATCCTAGAGGAAAACCTGGTTCAGTCTTCTTTCCAACAGACACTGGAAGACAAATTCACCTTTCAGCAGGACAATAAACTAAAACACAAGGCCATACAGTGCCTTGCGAAAGTATTTGGCCCCCTTGAACTTTGCGACCTTTTGCCACATTTCAGGCTTCAAACATAAAGATATAAAACTGTATTTTTTTGTGAAGAATCAACAACAAGTGGGACACAATCATGAAATGGAACGACATTTATTGGATATTTCAAACTTTTTTAACAAATCAAAAACTGAAAAATTGGGCGTGCAAAATTATTCAGCCCCTTTACTTTCAGTGCAGCAAACTCTCTCCAGAAGTTCAGTGAGGATCTCTGAATGATCCAATGTTGACCTAAATGACTAATGATGATAAATACAATCCACCTGTGTGTAATCATGTCTCCGTATAAATGCACCTGCACTGTGATAGTCTCAGAGGTCCGTTAAAAGCGCAGAGAGCATCATGAAGAACAAGGAACACACCAGGCAGGTCCGAGATACTGTTGTGAAAAGCCGGATTTGGATACAAAAAGATTTCCCAAGCTTTAAGCATCCCAAGGAGCACTGTGCAAGCGATAATATTGAAATGGAAGGAGTATCAGACCACTGCAAATCTACCAAGACCTGGCCGTCCCTCTAAACTTTCAGCTCATACAAGGAGAAGACTGATCAGAGATGCAGCCAAGAGGCCCATGATCACTCTGGATGAACTGCAGAGATCTACAGCTGAGGTGGGAGACTCTGTCCATAGGACAACAATCAGTCGTATATTGCACAAATCTGGCCTTTATGGAAGAGTGGCAAGAAGAAAGCCATTTCTTAAAGATATCCATAAAAAGTGTTGTTTAAAGTTTGCCACAAGCCACCTGGGAGACACACCAAACATGTGGAAGAAGGTGCTCTGGTCAGATGAAACCAAAATGGAACTTTTTGGCAACAATGCAAAACGTTATGTTTGGCGTAAAAGCAACACAGCTCATCACCCTGAACACACCATCCCCACTGTCAAACATGGTGGTGGCAGCATCATGGTTTGGGCCTGCTTTTCTTCAGCAGGGACAGGGAAGATGGTTAAAATTGATGGAAAGATGGATGGAGCCAAATACAGGACCATTCTGGTGAAAACCTGATGGAGTCTGCAAAAGACCTGAGACTGGGACAGAGATTTGTCTTCCAACAAGACAATGATCCAAAACATAAAGCAAAATCTACAATGGAATGGTTCAAAAATAAACATATCTAGGTGTTAGAATGGCCAAGTCAAAGTCCAGACCTGAATCCAATCGAGAATCTGTGGAAAGAACTGAAAACTGCTGTTCACAAATGCTCTCCATCCAACCTCACTGAGCTCGAGCTGTTTTGCAAGGAGGAATTGGAAAAAATTTCAGTCTCTCGATGTGCAAAACTGATAGAGACATACCCCAAGCGACTTACAGCTGTAATCGCAGCAAAAGGTGGCGCTACAAAGTATTAACTTAAGGGGGCTGAATAATTTTGCACGCCCAATTTTTCAGTTTTTGATTTGTTAAAAAAGTTTGAAATATCCAAATAAATGTCGTTCCACTTCATGATTGTGTCCCACTTGTTGTTGATTCTTCACAAAAAAATACAGTTTTATATCTTTATGTTTGAAGCCTGAAATGTGGCAAAAGGTCGCAAAGTTCAAGGGGGCCGAATACTTTCGCAAGGCACTGTATATACACTGGAGTTGCTTACCAAGACGACATTGAATGTTCCTGAGTGGTCTAGTTACAGTGTTGATTTAAATTGGCTTGATAATCTACTACTTGAAAATGGCTGTCTAGCAATGATCAACAACCAACTTGACAGAACTTGAAGAATTTTATAAAGAATAGTGGACAAATATTGTACAATCCTGGTGTGCAAAGCTTTTAAATACGTACCCTGAAAGGCTCACAGCTGTAATTGCTGCCAAAGGTGATTCCAACTTGTATTGACTCAGGATTGTAAATACTTATGTAAATGCGATATTTCTGTATTTAATTTTCAATAGATGGGGTATTGTGTGTATATGGGTAACGAAAAAATTTGCAATTTAATCCATTTTGAATTCAGGCAGTAACACAACAAAATGTGGAATATGTCATGGGTATGAATACTTCCTGAAGGCGCTGTATAAGTATTCCGTGTGTGTGTGTGTGTGTGTGTGTGTGTGTGTGTGTGTGTGTACGTGCGTGCGTGCGTGTGATATTTTTATGATATGTGTGTGTATAAGGGGTGATATGGGGACTAAATAGAGCCTAACGTAGCTACTGATACATCTCACCCAGTCACCTAATGTGTCACTTAGTGCCTAAAAAGACATCTTGAGTTGACACATTCATACACCTTGTTGAACGCGTAAACGTGGCAGCGCACGTGTGACAGCTAGAATTGCCTCTGCCTTGTGTTTTTCATGTCACTGTTATCAGGGCTAAATCATAGTACAGGGTAGGAACAGACAGACAGACAGACAGACAGACAGACAGACAGACAGACAGACAGACAGACAGACAGACAGACAGACAGACAGACAGACAACTTCGGGATTATATATTTTTTTGTCCCATCTTTCTATTCTTGTCATTATATTCCAGGCTACAAAATCACCCAGCTACACAGGCATTTAAAGTGATGGATAAAAGGCCTATAGCCTATGCACTGTGGTCGTTTCATTGTGTTTAGCTCTGTTAGGCTATATGTTGCTTGAGATGGTTTGTTTTGTTATAGCGAACATGGTTTTGATATAACATGGAAATAAAGGATATTGTTTCATTAAACAAGAGCCGTCGTGTTTAAATGAGATGAACTGTTTTATCGAGATCGAAAAAAAACGATTGAATATGTTTTTATTACATGTTCATCTCAATTACACCAAGCGGTTTAAATAAAGGTGAAATATCTGTTTAAATAAAAGTAATCAAACTGTTTAAATAAAAAACTAAGCTTAAATTCAATTATATGAATGGTCTCTGTGTACGGCAACATGCGCTTTCATTATTATTGCTTTCAATTAAATATGTTTTACTTTAGTGGGAAACTAACAAATTGTTTGTGGGCACAGTTCGTTACACGCGCACTGATAACGTTTTACAAGTTTGAATGGGCTAATAAGCAGTTATTCTCATGTTCATTCAACAGTAGTCTAACCTGAAAATTGCAAAGAAAGTTGCATTTAGGCCTACGTTTACTTTCAAATGAAGTCCATTTGTCTGTCCTTATATCACTGATTGGGTTCAATCAAATCATTCTGGATTGTGTTGGATGTATCCGAAAACATATACAATCACTCTAAGAATGTAGCCGCCGTTAGCTCAGCTGACACCGGAGGCCTGTCTCTTTCCTAAACAATATTACATTTCTCCGATGTGCTCACCAGAGATAGGGTAAATTATAAACAATTCTAGCTATTAGGTCGCTAACCAATTTTTTAGTTTTCTGTCATTGCAACCTATAATTTAGACTGGTTTATATTTACTTTCATAAAGCTGCCGAAATGTTGGTTTCGATTTATGGACACTATTTCTTGGATGCGTTGGATTTATCAAGATAGAATTCCGTTGTGATGCGACTCGTTCAACAAGGTGTTAGTAAGGTGTTCCCTTCGGTTTGTTTATGGCCTTTCTCACCACCCCACCCCCCCCCCCCCCCCCCCCCCCCCCCCCCCTCGCGTGTGTGTGTGCGTGCAAGTTTTTGTGTGTGGGTGTGTGATATTTATGATGTGTGTGTGTTTCAGTCGAATGCAGCTTGCAGAAGCAGAGTTGCTCTATATCAAGGAGGTAGAGAAGCTGGATGGCTTTGGACAGGAGAGCTTTGCTGCTAAGGTGTGTCTACATGCACACACACACACACACACACACACACACACACCACTACATGATTTCCCATACTTTAATACATAAGTATGTCTTTCACAGGACACCTACACCAATGACATCTTCATTGGTGTGTCCTTCATCGGAGTCTTCGTCAAACACAGGAATGGCAGGTCCATCATGCACCACAGGTGGGTCTTCCTCTCACCCCTCAACACCTTTTGCTATTGGTTGGGTTTGCCTTGCTAAAGGAAATGAAGTAACATTAACCTCTACTAAACTGTATGCATATGTGTCTCTGTGTGGGTGTGTGTGTTTATTTGTGGGTGTGCGTGCGTGCGTGCCTGTGTATCTGTGCACATGCATTGTGTGTGTGTGTGTGTGTGTGTGTGTGTGTGTGTGTGTGATACAGATGGAAAGACATTGGTAACATAGCGCACAACAAGTCGGCCATCACAGTAGAGATAACCAGTAAAGATGACACCATCATGTTTCACACGGTGAGTGTCATATCTAACAACGGAACAGGCCGTCTCACGGGACACGGATAAACATACACACACACACACGCACTCGGATACGATGTGGGGTGAGGAGGTTTCCCTTTTGGAAAATATTTGCCATTTGTATCACTTTATACAATCAAAATCATTTCTGAATGGGCCAGTCATAACACCCAATGTTGTGTGTAACCCTCCAATAAAGAAGCTGAGATGTTGGCGTTGTGTGTTGTGGCGTGTTGACATTGTGTACATGTGTTGTGTGTTGACATTGTGTACATGTGTTGTGTCTTGACATTGTGTACATGTGTTGTGTGTCGTGGTGTGTTGACATTGTGTATGCGTGTTGACATTGTCTACATGTGTTGTGTGTTGACATTGTGTACATGTGTTGTGTGTCGTGGTGTGTTGACATTGTGTATGCATGTTGACATTGTGTACATGTGTTGTGTGTTGACATTGTGTACATGTGTTGTGTGTTGACATTGTGTACATGTGTTGTGTGTTGACATTGTGTACATGTGTTGTGTGTTGACATTGTGTACATGTGTTGTGTGTCGTGGTGTGTTGACATTGTGTACGTGTGTTGACATTGTGTACATGTGTTGTGTGTTGACATTGTGTACATGTGTTGTGTGTTGACATTGTGTACATGTGTTGTGTGTTGACATTGTGTACATGTGTTGTGTGTCGTGGTGTGTTGACATTGTGTACGTGTGTTGACATTGTGTACATGTGTTGTGTGTTGACATTGTGTACATGTGTTGTGTGTTGACATTGTGTACGTGTGTTGACATTGTGCACATGTGTTGTGTGTTGACATTGTGTACATGTGTTGTGTGTTGACATTGTGTACGTGTGTTGACATTGTGTACATGTGTTGTGTGTTGACATTGTGTACATGTGTTGTGTGTTGACATTGTGTACATGTGTTGTGTGTCGTGGTGTGTTGACATTGTGTACATGTGTTGTGTGTTGACATTGTGTACATGTGTTGTGTGTTGACATTGTGTACATGTATTGTGTGTTGACATTGTGTACATGTGTTGTGTGTCGTGGTGTGTTGACATTGTGTACATGTGTTGTGTGTTGACATTGTTTACATGTGTTGTGTGTCGTGGTGTGTTGACATTGTGTACGTGTGTTGACATTGTGTACATGTGTTGTGTGTTGACATTGTGTACATGTATTGTGTGTTGACATTGTGTACATGTGTTGTGTGTCGTGGTGTGTTGACATTGTGTACGTGTGTTGACATTGTGTACACGTGTTGTGTGTTGACATTGTGTACATGTGTTGTGTGTTGACATTGTGTACATGTGTTGTGTGTCGTGGTGTGTTGACATTGTGTACGTGTGTTGACATTGTGTACTTGTGTTGTGTGTTGACATTGTGTACATGTGTTGTGTGTTGACATTGTGTACGTGTGTTGACATTGTGCACATGTGTTGTGTGTTGACATTGTGTACATGTGTTGTGTGTTGACATTGTGTACGTGTGTTGACATTGTGTACATGTGTTGTGTGTTGACATTGTGTACATGTGTTGTGTGTTGACATTGTGTACATGTGTTGACATTGTGTACATGTGTTGTGTGTCCACAGGATGACATAGAGCTGTCCAAGTACATCGCTCGGCTCTTCACGGCCAGACACAAGTTCTACAAACAGAACAAGATCTGTGCAGAGTGAGTCTTAACATTAAGTTATACTGTCAGGTTTCCACAGTGGCGAACGTGCTTGAAGATGGCAGAATTCAGATATGACGTCATTGTTTTAGCACTATCCACTGAGTTTTATAACTATGGTTCAATGTGCCAATAAATCAGCATTATCTACTTTTTCTCTGTCTCTCTTTCTCTATATATGTCTCTCTCTCTCTCTCTCTCTCTCTCTCTCTCTCTCTCTCTCTCTCTCTCTCTCTCTCTCTGTCTCTCTCCCCTTAGACCCGCCCACTCCCCTGCACCTATCAGGAGGCGCCCCACCTGGACCCACCGCCTCTCTCTGGTACTGTCAATCACTCAGTCATGTCTCGTTTGTTTGGCTCCTCTTGCATGTTAGATATATTAATTAGAAATGCAATAGAAGTTCCTTGCCATCTTTGCTTGCCACTGGTTGAGCTCTGAAGAGTAGCTTGTGTATTATAGGGTTAAAGTTTGAATTCAGACTCTAGGATGATTTAAAGCCCCTCTCTATCAGCCCTAACCCAGGCGGTGGTGGTGGTGGTGGGTGGTTAGGGCGTTGTTTGAGTGTTGTGTGGCCGTTGTGTGGGCGTTGTTGGGGCGTTGCGTTTCCGATGTGACTGACAATAGAGTCAGTGATTTCCCTCTCTCCCTCCCTGCTGGTGGGACAATGAGGAGGCTATATGTGGCACAATGGTGGTACAGTCCAAATCAGACTCTCTGGAGGACCACAGTCCACTGTGGGAGACCCCTTAGATCACAGGTTTGAATTAACTTATCTCTCTCTCTCTCTCTCTCTCTCTCTCTCTCTTTCTTTTTCTCTCATTCTCTCTCTGTCTCTCTCTCTGTCTCGCTCTCTCTCTGTCTCTCTCTCCATCTCTCTGTCTCTCTCCATCTCTCTCTCTCTCTCTCTCTCTCTCTCTCTCTCTCTCTCTCTCTCTCTCTCTCTCTCTCTCTCTCTCTCTCTCCCTCTCGCTCTCTCTAGCCACGGCCACAGTCCTGTATCCTCCAGCCAATGCACTCCCAGTATGCAGAGCATTACCAGGACACACAGAGCTCTCAAGGTACTGGACAAAAACACATTTCCATGACTTTTACATTTTGGTCATGTAGGTTACAGTTCAACATGGTGCTCATGTATGACGTATATCTCCTTTATACTGAATAACATTCACTTATATCATCAGTTACAATCACTGCTCCATCTCTCCATATGGCGTGTAACCTGAAGTGGTCTTGATATGATTTAACTCATTCAAGTGTTTTCTCCTTCCACACTTTGTAGATGTATCCATCTACACAGGAAGTCCTTGTATGGTCATAAAAGTAAACCGTTAAATCAAGCTAACTATGCATTTCCCAGCAGTAGTATGAGTCCGTGTCTATTTCGGTTTCAACAATCTCTCAGCCAATCAGATCACTTTGATTGGAGTGCTGGGAAACTGAGAAATGTGGTGGCGTTCACTCTTTCATTCTCTCGTTCACCCACTTCCTCTGCCCTCTAATCCAGAACACTTCCATCATGATCTCTGACACTTCGGAAAGAGTGGGAGAAAACACTTTGTATATGTTACCCAGTGTGGGTAACCCAGTGTGGGTATCTCTGTGTGGGTAACCCAGTGTGGGTATCTCTGTGTGGGTAGCCCAGTGTGGGTAACTCTGTGTGGGTAACCCAGTGTGGATAACTCTGTGTGGGTGTGTGATAAGCTCTTATTTGATGGGTGGCATTGATCATTTTGATCTGAGTGTATTTGATAGTGTATGAAAACAGTATGTGAATATGTGTTTGGATGCTTTCTGTATGTGTGTGAATCTGTAACGCATTGCTTCTCCTATGTCTCCCCCCTCTCTTTACAGACAGCATATTCCATGAAGACCCCTACTACAAGTCTGAGACTAGTCTGGACCGGTGTCCGGTCGAATTCGGCTTCCGCAATGGAACTGTTCCCAATGGCAGCATGTACAGTAGTCCTAGCCTCAGCTCCCTTAACCACTCCCAAACCTTCGTACAACCTTCACCCATCTCCTCTAACCTCAGTATCCCTGGCAGCGAGCTGATGCGCCCCGACTACATCCCGAGTCATCGCCATAGCGCCATCATCGCCCCTTCCTATAGGCCCACGCCAGAGTATGAAGCTGTGATGCGCCAGAAGTGCCACATGCTCCCCGCCCACCATGACCTTCACAGCCAATCACTGAGGAGTCTCAATATTAGTAATGCCTATGCATATCGTCAGCCAGAGGCGTTGGTTTATAGCCAGCCAGAGATGAGAGAGAGGGGCCCCTATCCAGGACCTAACCCTTATGGCCCTCAGGTCAGCTACAGTAAGCCTGTGAACCCTGCTCCTCACCTGG
Organism: Oncorhynchus mykiss; assembly: GCF_013265735.2. NCBI lineage: Eukaryota > Metazoa > Chordata > Actinopteri > Salmoniformes > Salmonidae > Oncorhynchus > Oncorhynchus mykiss. Next base: position 22,942,191 of record NC_048568.1, read on the forward strand.
GCCCCGGAGCCAGTCAGGGCCACTGCCAGTCTGCATGTGGAGGAGGAGGGGGTGGGAGCTCCATCTCTCACACGGTCAGCACGCCTGAACTAGCCAACACCAAACAGGGGGCTACTACAGGGAGCTACGGCGCAACGGCTAACATGCTGAGGAACCACATGTCGCGGCCGCCCCCACCCTACCCATCCTTCCGACCCGCCACAAGTACCCCGGACCTGGCCAGCCACCGGCACCGCTGCATGGGCGGCAGCAGCCCCGAGCTGGTCACCCGCATGGTGCAGCTGTCGGTGAAGACTTTCCAGCCGGACAGCTCTGCCGTGGTGCACCAGTCTCTGCAGGAGGTTAGCGAACCGCTAACTGCGGCTAAGCACCGATCAGCCCTGGGGAAGAGACACAGCATGGAAGTGACCAGCAGCATGAGGGGGGGAGGAGGGGGAGGAATGGAGGGCATGGTGGTTCTGAAGGGGATGGCTGCCCCACTAAACAGGAGGAATACTCTCAGAGAGCACGTGATGCCACCCCAGACCCAGCCTCAATCACAACCATCCCAATCCCAATCTCACCAGCCCAAAGAGCTGCCTGTGCAGAGAGCCCCAGAGACCCCCATCCCGTCCTCCACGGCGCAGGGAGTGGGCGGGGCCTACCAGCACCAGAAGACCCTCTCCAACGCCACCATGCTGATTCACAGCAGTGAGAGCGAGGAAGAGGAGGAGGAGGAGGAGGAAGAGGAGAGGCCTGAGCTGGACGTTCAGATCCCAGGTCTGAACGAGGACATTAATGCCCAGCTCCAGGCCGCCCTTGCCAAGCTCCCCAACAAGCCCCCTCCGGAGTACCCCGGACACCCTAGACCAGCCACCAACGCCCCCCTCCGCTCCCGCGATCACAGCCACCCTCACCACCACAACCAGGGACACCAGACCCAGGGAACCAAGGACCCAAGCCAAGCCCAGGCCAGGGTGCTGAAAGCTGGGCAGAGTCAGGGCGGTGTAGGGGGTGGTGGTGGTACCCTGACCCGTGGGGATCAGGCTGGAATGAATGGGGCAGTGCTGGGGCCGTCAATCTCTGAGCCAGACCTGACCAGTGTGAAGGAGAGGGTCCGGAAGGAGCCAGTCAAAGAGAGGCCAGTGTCTGAGATGTTCTCTCTAGAGGATAGCATAGTGGAGAGAGAGATTGCACAGAGGGTAAGATACATGTTACTCCAATCTATTCTATTCAATCTTTTCTATTCAATCTATTCTATTCAATCTATTATATTCAATCTATTCTATTCAATCTATTCTATTATATTCTAGATTCCATTCTGGTGTGTTCGATACTAAAACATACCGTATGTCTATTATGTGGGGAACATGTATTCTGTATGAACCCATTGCTATAGCATGGCTTTACAAATTGTTACAACCATCACATGTCCACTTCATCAATTCACTTCATTAAGTCCTCCTCAACAGTCCAAGGCTTTGAGGAGGTAAACACAGTGAACAGTGCCTAAAAACAAGATTTGTTAAAGATGTGTCTAAAACATCATCCTTGCTGTAAACAAACAGTTTGGGTTTTGTCTGCGGTGTACTTTCCCAGTAAGTGATTAACACAGTAATCTGGAGTTCAGCACCTGAGGGTAACATTAGGTTCCAGTCCTTACAGCTTACCACCATTAATCCATTAGATTACCCTTTTTGTTGGGGGGGGGGGTGCATGCGTGTTTGTTAGCATGTTGAAAGTCCCAATTTTAAAGCCTCCCTGTCCAGTCAGCCTTTAATTTCCATATGGCTATATGCCCCTATATGTTTTCCCCATTATACTTACCCCCTCTCATCCATAAGCCTATAGCGCCCATACGTCTACCCACCCCCATTCTCCCCTACCTGCTCCCCTATAGATTTCGGTCCAGACCCTAAGGGTTCCCCCCTGACCCCCAAGCTGTTGTTTGGGCTGATCCAGGAGGGCTGAAGGGGGGAGAGGTGGAGGGGTGGAGGGAAGATTAGGATAAGTAATCCTGGAGGGAGGGACCAGGCAATGTGGGCCAGGGTTTGGTGTCTCAGAGAGAAGGAGGAAAAGAAAGGAAAAACGAGAACGAGAGAGAGAGAGAGGGAGACAAAGAGAGAGACAGGGAAAGAAGGGGCGAGAGGGAGAAAGAAAAGGTGAGAGAGAACAAAGGAGAGAGGGAGAGAAAGCGAGAGTGGGGAGGATTGTATGGGAAGAGGGAGTGAAGAGAGGAAAGAAAGAGAGACAGAGAGAGAAGAGAAGCAACAGGTCTAGTCTGTAACGAGTTCAGACAATGTGGTCAGATAGATCAGGGGAGTGAGTGTTCTGTAGGATCCACAGACAGACAGTCTACAGCTAGCAAAGCATCACTTCTACTCCCCCACCAAGGGCACCCAGGACAGATCAAGCAAAGTTTAGCGACAAACAGACCTAATCCACACACTCACCAGGGCGGGTACGGTTCAGTCTTTGCATCGCTACGGTAACCTTAACCATGACAGCGGGCTTGTCCTCTTTCCTGAAGACGCTGGAGAGACAGAAGATGTCGGTGGACTCAATAAAGAGACCTCTGATGATGGCGGCCCTCAACGGGCTCTATGTCGCCAGGGTGCCTGTACCAGAGAACCCCCGGGAGGATGGGGCCAAGGCTGCTGATGAACGGGTAAGACAACACCACCACTATGCCCAACAGGGGAGGGGGGGGGACAGTGTCAGAAAGTACCTGAGATTCCAGGCGTCTGGTTTTCTACTTACTATACGTAAGCCCCATAGTTCTGTTTTTGCTATTTCATTAGGATCCCCATTAACGGTTGTGAAAGCACCTGTGCACATTATCAACCACCTTGGCTAGTGTTATTAACTAACATATTGTTGTCCTTTACCATTGTTTGTCTATGTAAGTGTAGGTTAGGCTACAGTAGAGCAGTATTTCATGACTAACACAGCTAGCTGTGGTTGTCGGTCTTCTTCACCAGTCCAGACAGTTGTGCTGGGAGGTGTGAAACACAGCCTTTGTCCCAGGCGTTGCTAGGCTAGCGGGGGCTAGCAGAGCGCTAAGTGGGCTGTGGAACGTGTGGCATGACCGTGCTTATCGCCTCTAGGCCCGCTAATATGTCAGGAATGTGACCCAGGGGGGAGAGAGAGAGACAGACAGACTCCCCCAGCCCCTGGCTGCATACCCTCTCACTCACAGCCCAGCCACAATAAGCCCCAGCCCAACAACACATTCCACTGACTCCACTACACATAGACGACTGTGGGGATGGAGAACAGGAATTCATAGTGTAGGTAGGGTCATATGGGTTGGAATGTTTTAGGGTGGATGATCAAAAAGTTGCATTATAGACATTTTGGAATTGAGTGAGAGTCCTATCACTCTTGAATTCAACTAACCTCTTTCCACGTTCTTTCCTCCCTCTTTTATGAACTCTTTCGACCCCCCTCCTCTTCTATCTCTCCCGCTCTCACCCTCTCTCTCTCTCCAGTGTAAGACCCTAGAGTTGAAGTTGGAGGAGGAGAGGGTCTTCACGGAGTACGAGCAGATCCCAAAGAAGAGGGCCGACTGCGTGGTCACCACGGCAACGCTGCCCGACAACGGCGAGCGGAACCGGTTCCGTGACGTGGTTCCGTATGAGGAGAACCGGGTGGAGCTGGTTCCCAACAAGGAGAACAACACAGGCTACATCAATGCTTCACACATCAAGGTGGGGTCAGGACACAGAGTCTACACAAGTAGACTGATCAGAGTTAACCAAAGCCCTTTTCTCTGACGCTCACTCAGCTATTGTTTAGTGTGCTGCTGTCACCAAGTATAAGTGTGGAAAAACACCACTGCTTTTCATCTATCCAGGCCATTTACAGTTGAAGTCGGAAGTTAACGTTCACTTAGGTTGGAGTCATTCAAACTCATTTTTCAACCACTCCACAAATTTATTTTTAAATTTTAGTTGGCAAGTCAGTTAAAGAACGAAATCTTGTTTTTAATGAAGGCCTGCGTATTCATGGGCAGAACGACAAATTTCTACCCTGTCAGCTTGGCGATTTGAACATGAAACCTTTTGGTTACTAGTCCAACACTCTAACCCCTAGGCTACCCTGCCCTATAGTTTTGGCAAGTCGGTTTGGACACCTACTTTGTGCATGACACAATATGTTTTCCAACAATTGTTTACAGAGAGATTATTTCACTTATAATTCACTGTATCACAATTCCAGTGGGTCAGAAGTTTACATACACTAAGTTGACTGTGCCTTTAAACAGCTTGGAAAATTCCAGAAAATTCTGTCATGGCTTTAGAAGCTTCTGATATGCTAATTGACATCATTTGAGTCATTGCCTGCAGCATACCACCCTGCACACTGCACACTGGCTTGCTTCTGAAGCTAAGCAGGGTTGGTCCTGGTCAGTTCCTGGATGGGAGACCAGATGCTGCTGGAAGTAGTGTTGGAGGGCCAGTAGGAGGCATCTTTCCTCTGGTCTAAAAAAATATCCTAATGCAGTGATTGGGGACACTGCCCTGTGTAGGGTGCTGTCTTTCGGATGGGATGTTAAACAGGTGTTAAACAGGTGTCCTGACTCTCTGAGGTCATTAAAGATCCCATGGCACTTATCGTAAGAGTAGGAGTGTTAACCCTGGTGTCCTGGCTAAATTTCCAATCTGGCCCTCAAACCATCATGGTCACCTAATAATCCCAGTTTACAATTGGCTCATTAATCCCCCTCCTCTCCCCTGTAACTATTCCCCAGGTTGTTGCTGCAAATGAGAACATGTTTTCAGTCAACTTACCTGGTAAAATAATGGATAAATAAAATTAGAGGTTTACCTGTGGATGTATTTCAAGGCTTACCTTAAAACTCAGTACCTCTTTGCTTGACATCATGGGAAAATCAAAAGAAATCAGCCAAGACCTCAGAAAAAGAATTGTAAACCTCCACAAGTCTGGTTCATCCTTGGGAGCAATTTCCAAATGCCTGAAGGTACCACGTTCATCTGTACAAACAATAGTACGCAAGTATAAACACCATGGGACGACGCAGCCGTCATACGGCTCAGGAAGGAGACGCCTTCTGTCTCCTACAGATGAATGTACTTTGGTGAGGAAAATGCACATCAATCCCAGAACAACAGCAAAGGACCTTGTGAAGATGCTGGAGGAAACAGGTTTAAAAGTATCTGTATCCACAATAAAACGAGTCCTATATTGACATAACCTTTTAAGGGCGCTCAGCAAGGAAGAAGCCACTGCTCCAAAACCGCCATAAAAACCCAGACTACGGTTTGCAACTGCACATGGGGACAAAGATTGTACTTTTTGGAGAAATGTCCTCTGGTCTGATGAAACAAAAATAGAACTGTTTGGCCATAATGACCATCGTTATGTTTGGAGGAAAAAGGGGGAGGCTTGCAAGCCGAAGAACACCATCCCAACCGTGAAGCACGGGGGTGGCAGCATCATGTTGTGGGGGTGCTTTGCTGCAGGAGGGACTGGTGCACTTCACAAAATAGATGGCACCATGAGTGAGGAAAATGATGTGGATATATTGAAGCAACATCTCAAGACATCAGTCAGGAAGTTAAAGCTTGATCGTAAATGGGTCTTCCAAATGGACAATGACCCCAAGCATTCTTCCAAAGTTGTGGCAAAATGGCTTAAGGACAACAAAGTCAAGGTATTGGAGTGGCCATCACAAATCCCTGACCTCAATCCCATAGCAAATTTGTGGGCCGAACTGAAAAAGTGTGTGTGAGCAAGGAGGCCTACAAACCTGACTCAGTTACACCAGCTTTGTCAGGAGGAATGGGCCAAAATTCACCCAATTTATTGTGGGTAGCTTGTGGAAGGCTACCCAAAACGTTTGACCCAATTTAAACAATTTAAAGGCAATGCTACCAAATACTAATTGAGTGTATGTAAACTTCTGACCCACTGGGAATGTTATGAAATAAATAAAAGCTGAAATAAATAATTCTCTCTATTATTATTCTGACATTTCATATTCTTAAAATAAAGTGATGATCCTAACTGACCTAAGACTTTTTACTTGGATTAAATGTCAGGATTTGTGAAAAACTGAGTTTAAATGTATTTGGCTAAGGTGTATGTAAACTTCCGACTTCAACTGTAGATTAGGGGTCACCTTTAAGGAAGGAGGGAGGGAAGGAATGAATCAAGGAAGGAAGTAAATAGGTCCTTTAAAGACTATTTATACATATCGCCTACATCTACAAATTATAGACTCAATGGAATTCCCTGGGAATGTGGTCCAAACCCCAAACCCTCTTAAATGAGCTTGAGCTGTTCTCTCACTCTGTGCCCATGCTCTTAGCTCCTCGTGTGTGTGTGTGTGTGTGTGTGTGTGTGTGTGTGTGTGTGTGTGTGTGTGTGTGTGTGTGTGTGTGTGTGTGTGTGTGTGAATGGAATGGAATGGAATGCTAACTCAGTACTGAACCATGGCCTAATAACGTGTAACCCTCTTATTTCAGTCATCTGAGGAAGTTGAGGACAAAACCCCTGTTTGTTCCTGAACACTGTGTTTATGGTCACGAGCTGATCACTCAGCTGGTTGCATTGGGTTTGGTTTGTGTTGGGTTGGGGTTGTGTTGCGTTAGGGTTGTGTTGGGTTGGGGTTATGTTGGAGTTGTGTTGGGTTTCAGTTGTGTTGGGTTGGGTTGTGTTGTGTTGGGGTTGTGTTGCGTGGGGTTGTGTTGGGTTGAGGTTGTGTTGGGGTTGTGTTGCGTGGGGTTGGGGTTGGGTTGGGATTGTGTTGGGTTGGGGTTGTGTTGTGTTACATTGGGGTGGGGTTGCGTTGGGGTTGTGTTGCGTGGGGTTGGGGTGGGGTTGCGTTGCGTTGCGTTGGGGTTAGGTTGGGGTTGCGTTGGGGTTGCGTTGCATTGGGGTTGGGGTTGTGTTGTGTTGGGTTGGGGTTGTGTTGTGTTGGGGCTGTGTTGCGTTGGGGTGGGGTTGCCTTGCGTTGGGGTTGCGTTGGGGTTGTGTTGCATTGGCGTTGCGTTGGGTTGGGATTGTGTTGGTTTGGGGTTGTGTTGGGTTGTGTTGGGTTGGGGTTGTGTTGCGTTGCGTTGGGGTTGGGTTGTGTTGCGTTGGGGTTGTGTTGGGGTTGTGGTTGGGTTGGGGTTGTGTTGGGTTGGGTTGGGGTTGTGTTGGGTTGGGATTGTGTTGGGTTGGGTTGGGTTGTGGTTGGGTTGGGATTGTGATGGGTTGGGGTTGTGTTGGGTTGGGGTTGTGTTGGGTTGGGATTGTGTTGGTTTGTGGTTGTGTTGGGTTGTGGTTGGGATTGTGATGGGTTGGGGTTGTGTTGGGTTGGGGTTGTGTTGGGTTGTGGTTGGGTTGGGATTGTGATGGGTTGGGGTTGTGTTGGGTTGGGGTTGTGTTGGGTTGGGGTTGTGATGGGTTGGGTTGGGGTTGTGTTGGGTTGGGATTGTGTTGGGTTGGGGTTGTGTTGGGTTGGGGTTGTGATGGGTTGGGATTGTGATGGGTTGGATTTGTGTTGGGTTGGGATTGTGATGGGTTGGGGTTGTGTTGGGTTGGGGTTGTGTTGGGTTGGGGTTGTGTTGGGTTGTGGTTGTGTTGGGTTGTGGTTGGGTTGGGGTTGTGTTGGGTTGTGGTTGGGTTGTGGTTGTGTTGGGTTGGGGTTGTGTTGGGTTGTGGTTGGGTTGGGGTTGTGTTGGGTTGTGGTTGGGTTGTGTTGTGTTGGGTTGGGGTTGTGTTGTGTTGTGTTGTGTTGGGTTGGGGTTGTGTTGGGTTGTGGTTGTGTTGGGTTGGGGTTGTGTTGGGTTGGGTTCATGGCCTTTACGTAATGGCACTCCATTTCCAGCCCTTAGTTAATATGGGCTTCCTGAAGTGTTAAGGGTGAAAGTGTATTAAGGAATATACACTACATGTCCAAAAGTATGTGAACGCCTGCTCGTTGAACATCTCACTCCAAATCATGGGCATTAATATGGATTTGGTCCCCCTTTGCTGCTAGATGTTGGAACCTTGCTGCAAAGACTTGCTTGCATTCAGCCACAAGAGCATTAGTGAGGTCAGGCATTGATGTTGGCCGATTGGGCATGGTCACTGTCGGCGTTCCAATTCATCGGCCATGGAAACCCATTTCATGAAGCTCCCGACGAACAGTTCTTGTGCTGACGTTTCTTCAAGAGGCAGTTTGGAACTCGGTAGCAAGTGTTGCAACAGAGGACAGACCATTTTTACGTGCTTCAGAACTCGGCGGTCCCGTTCTGTGAGCTTGTGTGGCCTACCACTTTGCGGCTGAGCTGTTGTTGCTCCTAGATGTTTCCACTACACAATAACAGCACTGACAGTTGACCGGGGCAGCTCTAGGAGGGCAGAAATGTGATGGACTGACTTGTTGGAAAGGTGGCATCCTATCCACTAATTTGAAGGGGTGTCAACATGCTTTTGTATATATAGTGTACCACCAAGCCCTATGTGAAACATGGCAACATTGCCCTCCTGTGGTAGACCATTATATTGTACAGCTCTCTTTGTGCTCAATACACTTTCTGAAAAATGAATATGATAGTATAGTCTTAACTGGTTTGGTTGTTTGTTGTCTGTTTGTGTGCATGTGTTTTTTGTTTCAGAAGATGGATGTGTGAGGGCATTCCTGTGTGTGTTTAATTGATTCTAACCGTGTGTGTGTGTGTGTGTGTGTGTGTGTGTGTGTGTGTGTGTGTGTGTGTGTGTGTGTGTGTGTGTGTGTGTGTGTGTGTGTGTGTGTGTGTGTCATGCAGGTGATGATCAGTGGGGAGGAATGGCACTATATCGCCACCCATGGACCGCTGGCCAACACCTCTGCAGATTTCTGGCAGATGGTCTGGGAGCAGGGAGTCAACGTCATCGCCATGGTTACTGCCGAGGAGGTACACTACACACACACACACAGTATGAAGAGAAACATCAGTGGATTGAAGGCCTTGCCAGGTTTCAGAACAGTGAATTATTGAATGAGTGAATGTGTGTGATGTATTATTGATATGCAGTGAGAACACAGTAGTGTGTGAATAATGAAGGAACAGAGCTTGGCGGATGTTTTAATCCATACACACCCTGTGACCTCTGTCTTCAGCCCCTCAGAAGTCGTTTCATTTTGTTCTCTATGTTTCAAAAGGGAGTGATATGGCACCAATATCTCATAGTAGAATGGTGTTTGTGCCTGCATGCATGCATGTGTGTGTGTGTGTGTGTGTGTCTGTGTTCCTGTGACCATGTACGTTTTTCCTTGTCGGTGTCCATGTGTTTGTATATCCACCCCACATGTACACAAACCTTCCATTCAACCTGTCTCTACCTCCTCCTTCTCCTCTCTCTCAGGAGGGTGGTAGGTCAAAGAGCCACCGGTACTGGCCCAAGCTGGGCTCCAAGCACAACTCAGCCACCCACGGCAAATTCAAGGTGACCACCAAGTTCCGTACGGACTCAGGTTGCTACGCCACCACAGGGTTAAAGGTCAAACACCTGCTGTCGGGCCAGGAGCGCACCGTGTGGCACCTGCAGTACACTGACTGGCCGGACCACGGCTGCCCCGAGTACGTCCAGGGATTCCTCTGTAAGTCACACCTAAAGGACTTTAAAAGTCTTGAAAAAATGTAGATTGTTTTGTTAATTCCACAAAGCTAATGGAGTAAAAGGGAGGCTTCTGCCCTGTGTAGTGGTCCAAAGGCAACACTGAAACTTAGATGTGAAAACTGAATATTGATGAATATGCATGGTCCCTGACAACTAAATGAGAGAAGTATGAATTAATAGGACTGTTCTGGCCTGAAATATGGACCACACTAACCCTCTCCCCCTTCTCCCTCCCAGCTTACCTGGAGGAGATCCAGTCAGTGAGAAGACACACTAACAGCATGCTGGACACCTCCAAGAGCCTCAACCCCCCTGTGGTGGTCCACTGTAGTGCTGGGGTGGGCCGCACCGGGGTCGTCATCCTCACCGAACTAATGATCAGCTGCCTGGAGCACAACGAGGTGAGGGGCCTCCTGCCACTGACATGAACTCTGTCACTTACTCTCCAAAATGTTACACTGTTACAACAGCATGCATTGTATATCATCGCCTCCTGATATTTTGGTATTTTTGTGAGTGAACGCCTCTCATATGGGCTAAAGTATGTTCCTGGTTTATAATGCTATTGCACTGTACTTAACTTGACTGGGATTCTTCTCTCTCTCTCTCTCTCTCTCAGAGGGTAGAGGTCCCTATGATGTTGAGTCACCTGAGGCAGCAGAGAATGCTCATGGTCCAGACCATCTCCCAGTACAAGTTTGTTTACCAGGTCCTTATCCAGTTCCTCAAAAACTCCCGCCTCATCTAAACCCTCACCTCTGACCTTTGACCTGGTCCCACATGAGCTGACACAAGGGCAATGGAATACTGGTGCCGCAAATAACCCCCCTCCCCGCAGTCCTAGAGGGCTGGGTAAGTGTGAGTAGCATGGTGATGGCCTCACTCAGCCCTCTGGTATGGTAGGAGTTTCTGACATATTGCTTACATCTATCTAGTCCTATCAAATGTTTTCAGATTTGAACACAGCCAGGGACAACTAGTATATCCTAACAGTAATTATACAGTGTGTATATTTCAGACCTCCAAATTGAATCTGAAAAGTGACCTACTATTCAGTCTGTCTCTCTTCTTTATCTTGGAGAGTGAGGCTTTTCCGTTGTATTAGTGATGGCCTCTCTGTCCTATGTCTTGTCAATGGAGAAACCTGAGAGAGATACAGACCAGACTAGCATTCTAGATGTTAGCGTTTAAAGTCACATGCTAAATGATGAGTGTTGGTCGTTTCTTACCTGAGTTTAAACCAGGTAAACCCAGGAGACGATTATCTCAGCATTTTCACATGTATTCCTTTAAAACAAATGCTAATTGAATAACCTTTTGGAATATGGTTCCCCATATTAATAATGGCATTTCAAATGTAAGGCTAATGCACCCTTGTTAATCAAATTGAACTGAAATCTAGGAAAAGGTTAATGACATGGCATTGTTTTTCATTGAATATGATGCAGAGCTGAGAAACTGTCATTTTGTCCACTCAATTAGATGATAAAGCTAACGTTACATAAATGTTTTTTCAGGTGCCACTTAGAAAATAAAAAAAACAGGACATGGCACTGTTGGTTGTTATTTCAAGTGTTGTAGAATCATATGTTTTTCTAAGCTGTCAGAAACCTTTCTAAATCTATGGTGAGACAGACAATTGTAAGATACAGTGAAGACTTGTCTCAACATTTCAATATTTAATATTGTTGTATTTTTTTTATTTTTGACTTTTATTTATTTATCCTAACACCATCCTCATATTTTTTCCTGAATGTGGCTCATTGGAGTGCATGTTGACAGTCGGATGATCTTTGCAGATAGTTCTGTGGACATTTGAGTAGGACGTGTCTAAAATTGTCATTGCCCTTCAAGTATTCCACTCTCCACTCACCTACTTCCAGATATCTCAAATTCCTCATTGTCTTGACTGGTAGTACATCTATTGTTCTTTTTCATCCTCAGCATTACATTACATTACAACATTACAGTATGTCCATTTACAGAGGCATGTCAAATACATATATGTTTATCCCAGACATTTCCATTGTGATTATCTCCTGTGTTCTCTCCCAAGTAGTTTGACATATTGTAGGCGTTCCTTTGCCTTTCTTTTCATGAGTCTAATGTACAACGCCCAAAGGTATTTTAGTTCTAGATCCTACATGTGTGTAGCCCCAGATGCCAGTATGTCTCTGTTCTAGTTGGCTAAAGCAGACTGACACTCAGGCTGCTGAATGTTATGTAGGCCCCAGTGTGTCACACTGTGCCACTCTACAGAGGGGTCCATGAAAGTTCATGTGGAATAGAGAAGTTTGTGTTCTGATATGGTGGCAGTGAGCCAAATCCAGAAGGACAGATAGAGCTGATCCCTAAGACGGAGGACAGACAGTAATTAAAGCGCAGGGATGGGCTACCCGGATGTTTGTTTCCATAGGGAGGGACTGGTAGAGACCAATCAGATTCAGAGCTATAGATCTACAGTTTGACAAACTTCCATCTTGGCACCAAAGTTTCCATTTAGATTTGGTCTATTTGATATAATGTTATTGTCTCTTGGTGCCAATATAGTGTCCAATGTGTTTTTTAATCTCAAATTGAGTTTGCCAAACGGTATATCAATGGCTCTGAATTGATGTTATAAATCTATTTTGATATTATAGACCAGCTAGATATGATCTGTTTTAGACCGTATATTTATCGACCGACATGGGTTGTGTCTAGGGTTACAAAATTCCAGGAACTCAATAAATTCCCTGGTTTTCCAGAAATCATGGTTGGAAGACACCGGATTTCCTGCTTATTCCCTCCTTATTCTGGGGATTTCTGGAAAACCAGGGAATTTATTGAAAGTCCCAGGAATTTTGCAACCTTAGTTGTGTCCCAAAAAGGTTTCAGTGACCAACCAGTCAAAGCCTCAATGGCTGCCATTTGTTTTTGTATAACTGTCAAATCTATCCCTGTAAGGATCTTAGGGCTCAATTCATTCTGTATCGCTGAAGCTCTACAGATGGCGTGATTGAAATTCAATTTCCGATTGAGCCGAAATCTGCAGCGTTTACCGTGAATGCAGTCTCCTCTAAAGCAGGAAAATTGCCTTTAAATTTCAATCACGCAGTAATGCTGAACATCCGCACTACAAATTGAATCCAGCCGTTAGTGTTCCTATGTGCCTAAACCCAGCTATGGCTGCATCCTCCATAATCTGTGTTGTGTTGTTTTTCTATATCTGTGAGAGTTGTGATGCAAAGCCAGCCATGTCTAAATGAATGTGTGTATACCGGGCATGCCAGAAACATTTCTACAAATGTTTAGATTTTTGTTTGACTTGGTACCCTTAAAATACCGTAAGATAATGAACTATGCATGCTTTTTTTTATATTCCAATGTATATACCTATACTCAAGATACGTATATACGCTTTATGTTCTCTTGACAAATGAGTGTTCTATTGCATTCTCTTCTGTTTGTGAGTATTTTCCCACATTGCATTCATGTTAATGTGTTATTTTCCATTTCATGTTTCTGGCATAATTCCTGAGAAACTTTCAATATATGTTGTGTATATATGTTTTGTATATGCTTTTGCCAGTGCATCAAGTCTTTTTTTCCCTCCTACCCCCAGTTATGTATGAAGCTGTCATACTTGCTTATTATGCAATAAAGCATTATTTTCTCTACATGCCTGTTCTTGCCGAGGACATTTCTGTACTGTAACTATGACATTGTTTATGTGATTTTAAAATCCACCGTTGCTAACAGACGTGTGTTTTCTCCTCTCACACCATTGGAAATGGTAGTTAACACCAACCAACCACACACAGCGTAAGAACACGGGGCGACGTGCTAATGTTTTCTAACCGCCCTCCATTGTGACAGGGTCACTTTCACCAGCGTTCTTTAGACCCACCACGACAAAGCAGCGGTCACCACCCAGGCAACGGCTCATCTCATTGGCTGAGAATAACTTTGTTGACACGCAGAGCCCGCCCACATGTAAACAATTGGTGAAAGACCACAAACAGCTGAGATGTCTATTTAATGGCAATTCTGTGGATGATCTATTCTCATAAAACGGCGTATCAAACAGTTTGACAGGAATCAAAAATCTGCTCAGTACAAAGGTATTCCGTATTTAATAACTGCACTCGTAGTCAAGACCTCAAATGTATAAAATATTTTAACCACATAATTAAATAGATGATATCTCCATGACTTTACCATTCTCCTCCTACTGTGCTTTAAAACCAAGGAGAAGGGAAAGTGCCATACACTGTAGCCCTTTGTGTGTGAGAGAGAGACAAAGAGAGACTTCATTTCTGTTACTCCCAGTGTGTGAGGTCACTTTGTTTATTTCTGCATCTCGATCTCTTTACGAAGCTCTATCAGATACTGATGATCCTTCCCATGAGCCACCTCCATTATGGCCATCGCCTGGACGCACGCACACACACAAAGAGAAGAGTTTAACGTCTGCTATGTCTTTCACTCAAATTGACAGATTCAATAGAAGCATATATGTTCCTATCTCTCACTACATGTTATAACAAGTAGCCGCTATGGAAATGGAACTAACAGGCTTCTAGTAATGTTACCTTCTTCAGGGCATCGATGCCAGATAACTTTCTCTCCAGGCCCAGGTACAGACGGCCCAACTTCAGATACATGGAGGCCACATTCATGGAGTAGGGAGGGTACAGTATGCTAGAGAGGTCAAGAAAAGGTATATGGTTACTATACAGCCATCAGCTGACCTAGACAGGTAAGAATCATCACGGTACAAACCTGGGGAGATAAACATTACAGCTATACTGTATCAATTTGACAGGTGAGGAAACGGATCATAACCTAAAGGGTTCTAGGTGAAAATGGATCAGTTTCTGTAGGGTTCTAGGTGTTTGTATGGATCAGTCCTTTAAGGGTTCTATGTGTATGTATGGATCAGTCCTTTAAGGGTTCTATGTGTATGTATGGATCAGTCCCTGTAGGGTTCTAGGTGTTTGTATGGATCAGTCCTTTAAGGGTTCTATGTGTATGTATGGATCAGTACTTGAAGGGGTCTATGTGTATGTATGGATCAGTCCCTGAAGGGTTCTATGTGTATGTATGGATCAGTCCCTGTAGGGTTCTAGGTGTTTGTATGGATCAGTCCTTTAAGGGTTCTATGTGTATGTATGGATCAGTCCCTGAAGGGTTCTAGGTGTATGTATGGATCAGTACATGTAGGGTTCTTGGTGTATGTATGGATCAGTACTTGAAGGGTTCTAGGTGTAAGTATGGATTATTCCTTGAAGGGTTCTATTTGTATGTATGGATCAGTCTTTGAAGGGTTCTAGGTGTATGTATGGATTAGTACTTCAAGGGTTCTAGGTGTAATTATTGATTATTCCCTAAAGGGTTCTATGTGTATGTATGGATCAGTACCTGAAGGGTTCTAGGTGTCTGTATGGATCAGTACCTGAAGGGTTCTAGGTGTATGTATGGATCAGTCCCTGAAGGGTTCTAGGTGTATGTATGGATCAGACCATGAAGGGTTATATGTATATGTATGGATCAGTACTTGAAGGGTTCTAGGTGTCTGTATGGATCAGTACCTGAAAGGTTCTAGGTGTGAATATTGATTATTCCCTGAAGGGTTTTATGTCTATGTATGGATCAGTACCTGTATGGTTCTATGTGTATGTATGGATCAGTACTTGAAGGGTTTTAGGTGTAAGTATGGATTATTCCCTGAAGGGTTCTATGTGTATGTATGGATCAGTACCTGAAGTGTTCTAGGTGTATGTATGGATCAGTCTTTGAAGAGTTCTAGGTGTAAGTATGGATTATTCCCTGAAGGGTTCTATGTGTATGTATGGATCAATACCTGAACGGTTCTAGGTGTAAGTATGGATTATTCCCTGAAGGGTTCTATGTATATGTATGGATCAGCACCTGTAGGGTTTGAGGACCTTCTCTCCATAGCGGATGGCTTCGTCCCAATCCCCCATGTAGAGACACACTCCCATGGCCTGGTACATCATGTGCAGCATGTACACGTTGGAGTCCTCAAACACCTCACCCATCTTGTCCAGGCTCAGCTGGCACATCTCCATCAGCTCTCCAGGGGGTGCTCAAGAGTCAAGGTCAAGACTCAATTTACAGAATCAGGAACTTAGCCAGTGAAACTGTAAGCCAACTTCCACGCTGTAGATATTTGAGCTGTTGGGTAGAAATTAAAACCTATAATATAAGACACTTATTTGCATCTCTAAACTCATCCACTTTAACCCAGATTGAGAGGCTGGGTTAGAATGGAGAGAAGGACCACAAAGGATATTTTTCTGATGTTTTTCTGCTATTTGTTTGGCAGAACGGAACTCTTTGATGGTGTTCCTAGCGTAGCGCATCATGCTACTGATCTCCTCCGGTCCTGGAGGCTTGTTTCTCTTACGCACCTTCAGCTTCAACTTGTCCTAAAACAATTAACATTTGGGTTTAAAATCTTAATTATTATATTATTCAAATATGAATATTCAAGGTTTAGGAAGTAACTGATGATCATACATCAATCAGCCTCTTACTTTAGATTTGGTTTTACACTCTTTGCAGTCGCAGGTGAAATAGTAGGCGTCTCTCAACCTCTCATTTCTGTCTGCTGTAGGGTAGAGGAGGTCTATGTAGCTGGTGAACACCTGGGAACACACACACCATACATGTATAAACATTCACCATTTAAGTTACTATTCATACAAGTCGTATATTGAGATCAGTGAGATCTTTTTCATATCGGCTCAGCTTTTTTGATCAGCAGTCCTCAGAACAGGTTTTAAAATAACCCTGCAGAGCTGTTTAATCAGCTGCTGCTGTGTCTGCTCCTTCTCGTCCTCCCTCCCTTCATCTTCTGAGACGCCACTAAGCCACACACTCCACTATCTACAGTATGTTCCTCAAAAGCCTCCTTGCCAAGATGAGAGACACAGACGAGACTACTGCAAGCCACCTATGACCTAACTGCCTGTCACCTGTCTACAACCAACCTCGGTCATGACAAGGTTCATTCCCACTATGCACTTCTCTGACTCAGCAGCGTACTAGCAATTCAATACATGACACTGTTGCCCACTTCTACCTGCCCCTTCCCTTAACCCCTCAATACTCTCCCCCTTCCTACCTGAAACATTGAACCTTGACACCAACCCACCACTACCTTCCAACAGCTGTCCCCATCCTTACCTCTTCCCCAGGGGTCATGTCCTGCACAGCCCGGACCTCGGCCACATTCCCCTTGTACGTCACTATGACGTTAGGGCAGCAACTGTGGTTTACCAGGGCCACACTGAGAGAGACAGAAAAGGAGATAGATGGGGGGTGAGCATGGGAACAAAGAGGGAGAGAAAAGGGAAATAAATGGGAGACAGAGAGAAGGGGGAAAATACGGAAGAGAGATGCTAATAACGTCGCCATAGGAACGACAAACACTCCCAGAGGGAACAACTTCATCATAACTGTTTACATGTATTTTTTTGTGTTAACATTCACTATATAGACTATACTGAGGTCACAGAGGCCTCTCTTTTTGGTTTGCGGTCTAGTTTACCCAGATGCGAATAAAATAAACTCTCTCACAGCTAGCCAGCTGTGCCATGGCACTGGCCCACTCATCAAAGGGAGTGGGATATTATTTCTTCCAATGCCTTAAGAGTACGCGCTTAGCTGTTGTGGTGGCGTGTGTGTGTGTGTGTGTGTGTGTGTGTGTGTGTGTGTGTGTGTGTGTGTGTGTGTGTGTGTGTGTGTGTGTGTGTGTGTGTGTGGATGTGTGTGTGTGTGTGTGTGTGTGTGTGTGTGTGTGTGTGTGTGTGTGTGTGTGTGTGTGTGGATGTGTGTGTGTGTGTGTGTGTGTGTGTGTGTGTGTGTGTGTGTGTGTGTGTGTGTGTTCTTACTCAGGGTAGACTGCTGAGCCCATTTTCGACAACTCCTCATCCTCCACTGTGAAGCCATTACAATTGACCTGGAAGACAGAATATAGGGAAGGAGTCCCAGAATGGGTACAGACCTACAATAAGACAGAAACTAGAGGGATACTGAGGTGATATGAAAGACAATAGTTTTTCTTTGTAATTAAAACTGCAGAGAAAATGTGAGAGTGTGTGTGTTTTACCTGTGAGAAAAGTGTGAGGAGGGCTGTTTTGCTGGGGAAGTCCAGGTTTTTGGAGTAGAACTGGTGCAGGCTGGCTATGTCTCCCTCGTTCATCTCCCTCTTCTCAATGTCGACATCGTCTATGTCTGAGAGACACAAGGAAGGAGGGATGGATAGAAGGAGAGAGACAGAGAGAAACTCACTTAAAGATTGTGTCAAATATCACAAATGATGGTGTCTCCACAAACCTTATTGTCGAAGAGATGTATGAATAAAGTTGGATATAAACTTCTGCTGCTCTTACTGCTGTGGACTCCCTGAGAGGGTCTTTCCTTCCATGCTAATCCTTGGACAGCTGCAAAGAGCTTCCAATCAAGAGTCCCTCCCCCACCATTCATATTTTGAACCTTTATTTCACTAGGAAAGTCAGTTAAGAACAAATTCTTATTTTCAATGACGGCCTAGGAACAGCGGGTTAACTGCCTTGTTCAGGGTCAGAACGACAGATTTTTACCTTGTCAGCTCGGGGATTCGATCTTGTAACCTTTCAGTTACAAGTCCAATGCTCTAATTAATTGTATGTTCAATGTATGTAAAGCTGCTGTGCATTCAGGATGAATGGATTTATTCTATAAGGGGGACATTCGTTGGGAGGCTCTGGTAAAGGCCTGGTAGAGGAGAGTGTCGGGTAACATTTCTCACTAATGTATAAATAGAGAGGGCCAGCTTGACAACACTACTCTGTCTCTCTGAAGGCTAGGTTTGAAGATAAGCTGTTGTTCAAAAGCAAACAGTATTAGGGCCAAAAACATGGGATGAATGACAATTACACTAGATTACATTATCCTGTACATACAGTATATTGTAGCGACCTAAACCCAACACCTAACAACCTTCTCATTAGTTTTGGATCTCTAGGCTTAACAGCTAAGGGGTTGGGTTGACAGTTACTGGACCCGGATTCGGGTCCCGATCGGGGCTACACCCCAGATTTGCTACATTGGTATAAGAAGTGAGTTATAGCGTGCATGAGGCCATCGGCTAGGCGTGTACATGTGAGAGACTTGGTACACAAAGTAAAGGAAGATGCAACGATAGTGTAATGAATTCGGAACCCCCCCCCCCCCCCCCCCCCCCCCCGAATTCATTACACTATTGTTGCATCTTCCTTTACTTTGTGTCACGTTCAGTACCATGATGAAAGAGATGTATGTCTCTCACACAGAACGACAATAAGCAGACAACACAATGGAACACGCAGTGTATTGACTCATTCTCTCTGTGGGTGTTTTGTTAGTACGTGATTCCAGCTCTCCAATCAGCAGCAGCTTCTCTGATGTACTCCTGTCTTTCTGGGCTTTCTGCAGAAACAGACAAGAGACAGTTGAGTTAACACCCTCTGTCTGCCAAAATAAGCATCCCAAAACAACGAGCAGCACTAACAACACAGATACCATACAGACCTTAAGCTTTTACTGCAGTGGTCTAAATCAGGATCGCACAGAGTGTTTCTTGGTAGTCTTAAACAAATCTACTTTGAAACACCTCACACACATGGTTATGGGCTTAAAAAAGAAGACACCTGTACCATGTCAGATATAGAGTTGAAATGTATTACATTTTGAGTTTGCATCCCAATGTTACACTTTATATACATCACAGAAGACTGAAACATAACAAAACCATTTGACATAAGAAAAAAAGTGATTTTGGCGTTTATTAATTATGAAATTAGGCAGCCACTACTCTTCCTGGGGTCCGGCAAAACTAAGGCAGTTATACAATTTGAAAAATATTACAGTAAATTCTGTAATGAATGTATAACAAACTAAGTGTGTGCCCTCAGGCCCATACTCTATGTTGCTTCATAGTCCTCGCTGTTACATAAGATATATTTGTATATATTTTTTACATCTTATTCTACTGCTTGTATTAGTTACCTGGTGTGGAAAAGTTTCATGAAGTCATGGCTCTCTCTAGTACTGTGCACCTCCCATAGTCTGTTCTGGACTTGGGGACTGTGTGCTAGTCGTTTAAACAAAGCTCACTGCTTTCAACATGTCAATACCTCTCTCAAATACCAGTAGTGATGAAGTAAATCTCTCCTCTACTTTGAGCCAAGAGAGATTTACATGCATATTACTAATGTTTGCTCTCTGTGTACAACCAAGGGCCAGCCGTGCTGCCCTGTTCTGAGCCATTTACAATTTCCCTAAGTGTCACAACTCCTACCGAAGGGGGCTCCCCTTCCTGTTCGGGTGGCGCTCGGCGGTCGTCGTCACCGGCCTATTAGCTGCCACTGATTCCTTTTTTCCCCTTTTCTGTTTATTGGTTTCACCTGTGTTTGGTTTAGGCTGATTGGTTGGGCTTTATTTACCAGCCGGCCCACCTGCTGGCTGTGCGGGATTATTCGATGTACATGTGTACACGTCTGTGTGTCACCGTTGTCCGTGTGTTTGGGTTTTTTGCTGGACTGTTTAAGTCCCCCGTGTTTGGGGCATTTGTTTTGGTTGGCGTATGTTCACCGTTGTGGTGCATTAAAAGAACACCCTCTGTGTTCTGTTAGACAGGTAACTCTTTATCCACCATATAGCAGGGGGTGTAAAGCCATAACACCCTCTGTGTTCTGTTAGACAGGTAACTCTTTATCCACATTATAGCAGGGGGTGTAAAGCCATAACACCCTCTGTGTTCTGTTAGACAGGTAACTCTTTATCCACAATATAGCAGGGGGTGTAAAGCCATAACACATACGTTTTCCATCAGCAGACTATGATCGATATGGTCAAAAGACGCACTGAAGTCTAACCAAACAGCCCCTAAAATATTTGTATTACCAATTTGTCTGAGACAATCATCAGTCATTTGTGTAAGTGCTGTGTTTGTTGAATGCCCTTCCCTACAAGCGTGCTGAAAGTCTGTTGTCAATTTGTTTACTGTAAAATAGCATTGTATCTGGTCAAACACTCCAAAACTTTACTAAGGATTGGTAACAGGCTGATTGGTCAGCTATTTGAGCCAGTAAAGGGGGCTTTGCTTCCCTCCAGGTCTGAGAGCACACCCTTTCTAGTAGGCATAAATTGAAGATATGGCAAATAGGAGTGGCAATATCGTCCATTCCTCAGTAATTTTCCATTCCATTTGTTGCTGGCATGTCATGCCTAAGTTTGCTAATCTTGCCAATGAAAAAATCATTGAAGTAGTTGGCAATATCAGTTGGTTTTGTAATGAATGAGCCATCTGATTCAATGAATGATGGAACTGAGATAGCCTTTTTCCCCAAAATGTAATTGAAGGTGCTCCAAAGCTTTTTACTATCATTCTTTCAGTGTAGTTTCTTCTTCTTTTTACTCCGTTTAGTCACATGATTTCTCAAATTGCAATACGCTTGCCAATCTGTTGTGTAGCCAGACTTATTTGTCATTCCTTTAGCCTCGTCCTTCTCAATCATACCATTTGTAAAAAATTCCTCATCAATTCATGTGGGATTTAACCGTCCTTTTTCTTCCTCTTCTTAATGTGTGCATGCTTATTAGTAATTGGGATAAGCAATTTCATAAATGTGTCAAGTGTAATGTCTGTTTACTCCTCATTACACACCACGGACTAACAAATATGTTTTACATCAGCAACATTGGAATCACTACAAAAACGTATTGTACGACCTCTTACAATCTTCGGCAAAATCATTCGCAAGGAGATTCCTGCAAAAAGGTTGTCCTAGATATGGCTACTATATTGTGATCACTACATCCGATAGATCTGGATACTGCTCATCATCACACTGGTAGAGTTACTGGTAGTGACTGTGGAATAGAGCTACTTCTCTCTCTCACCTGTTTGGCGATTATCCTAGCCACCAGTCGGACGGACTCAGACGGACACCAGTTCTCCCCGTACGCTATCATGGCCCCACACTCCAGCTTGTGCATGGCCCAATCCCCTTTCTGAGGAACACACACAGGAGTTATGTTTAAGAATGTTGGACCACTAAAGGTGTCCATTTGATACCACCACTGTATAATTTGTGCTAGCCTCCACTCATACTCCGTTTGATGTCATTGAGTGATTGGATGGAGCGTGCTAAAGAGATAGTCAGACAGCATGCAACTCCACAGACTTTGGATCATATTACCCCCTACATATTTGCCCCTCCATTACAAGCTACCTCACCGTCTCCAATTACATTTACATTTTAGTCAATCTTTCATCTTTCATCTTGAGATAGATAGGTGGGACAACCACATATAACAGTCATAGTAAGTACGGCAAAGTCAATGCTAGTTGGGTGGTGGGGGGGGGGGGGGGGGGGGGGATATTTAAGATACTCTTTGAAGAGGTAGGGTTTCAGAAGTACACCCCCATTACTCATGCCCGACAGAAAATATCTCAGACCACATTAAGCCACAAATCGAAAGAACCAGTCTTTAGGGATGACCCTAACCCAAACTATATGCTTTCCCCTAACCCTGCTGATATAGTATATCCTCTACCCCCTTAACTACCCACTCCAAAACTAACTCCACTACCAAAGCCCCATCCATGCCCTCAGCCATTCCTGGAACTATAGGCATTCTGCCTACAGGATATTAGTGACACATTATCTGCCCTCTAATATAAAACACACAGGACTTCACATTCAGAACTGAGAGTATACAGTATACACACTGATGCTGGAAGATAATGCAATGTTAGGTACTTGTCTATAGCTGTATACATGTACAGTACCAGTCAAAAGTTTGGAGACACCTACTCATTCAAGGGATTTTTTTTTTTACTATTTTCTACACTGTAGAATAGTAGTGAAGATATCACAACTATGAAAAAACACATATGGAATTATGTAGTAACCAAAAAAGTGTTAAATAAATCAAAGTATATGTTGTATTTGAGATTCTTTAAAGGTTATTTTCCTTTGCCTTTATGACAGCTTTGCACACTCTTGGCATTCTCCCAACCAGCTTCATGAGGAATTTACCTGGAATGCATTACAATTAACAGGTGTGCCTTAAAAAAAAGTTAATTTGTGGAACTTATTTCCTTCTTAATGCGTTTGAGCCAATCAGTTGTGTTGTGATAAGGTAGGGTGGTATACAGAAGGTAGCCCTATTTGGTAAAAGACCAAGTCCATATTATGGCAAGAACAGCACAAGCAAAGAGAAATGACAGTCCATCATTACTTTAAGACATGAAGCTCAGTCAATCCTGAAAATTTCAAGAACTTTTAAAGTTTCTTCAAGTGCAGTCGCAAAAACCATCAAGCGCCATGATGAAACTGGCTCTCATGAGGACCGCCACAGGAAAGGAAGACCCAGAGTTACCTCTGCTGCAGAGGATAAGTTCATTAGAGTTAAAAGCACCTCAGATTTCAGCCCAAATAAATGCTTCAAAGTTCAAGTAACAGACACATCTCAACATCAACTGTTCAGAGGAGACTGCATGAATCAGGCCTTCATGGTCTAATTGCTGCAGAGAAACCACTACTAAAGGACACCAATAATAAGAAGAAGCTTGCTTGGGCCAAGAAACACGAGCAATGGACATTGGAAAGATTTTCACCGGTCTTTTGGTCTGATGAGTCCAATCTTAAGATTTGTAGTTCCAACCGCCATGTCTTTGTGAGACGCAGAGTAGGTGAACGCATGTGTGGTTCCCACGGTGACGCATGGAGGAAGAGGTGTGATGTTTGGGGGTGCTTTGCTGGTGACACCGTCTGTGATTTATTTAGAACTCAAGGCACACTTAACCAGCATGGCTACCTCAGCATTCTGCAGCGATACGCCATCCCATCTGATTTGCGCTTAGTGGGACTATCATTTGTTTTTCAAAAGGATAATGACCCAAAACACACCTCCAGGCTGTGTAAGGGCTATTTGACCAAGAAGGAGAGTGATGGAGTGCTGCATCAGATGACCTGGCCTCCACAATCACCCAACCTCAACCCAATTGAGATGGTTTGCAATAAGTTGGACCACAGAGTGAAGGAAAAGCAGCCTTCAAGACTGTTGGAAGTCCTTCAAGACTGTTGGAAAAGCATTCCAGGTGAAGCTGGTTGAGAGAATGTCAAGAGTGTGCAAAGCTGTCATCAAGGCAAAGGGTGGCTACTTTGAAGAATCTAAAATCCAAAATATATTTCCATATATCCATATAATATATATATATTATTATTCTACAACGTGGTAAATAGTAAAAATAAAGAAAAACCCTTGAATGAGTAGGTGTGTCCAAACTTTGACTTGTACTGTATGTACGTGCAATGTCATCACCACCATCATCATGTCTTACCTGACATTTCACATTGCAATACAACGCTTTTTTGCACTTCCCGCATTTTGCCAAGCCCTCCTTCCTATGGGTGACAAGACAATGGGTTAGTGGGGAATGAGTACTAAAACATCCATAGCTTCTAGTCACATTTTCACCTAATACTGTTACAAACAGGGCATTACAGCCAGGTAAATACTGCTTCACAGAGCCCAGTGGTATGCTATCATGACACAGTTTAGCAGCCACTGCCAAACATAGTAAGGAGTAAATTCCATTTCAATTAACTTCCTTTATTGACTGAGTTGAAATGGATTTGGCCCCAACCCTGAATATGGTTCCTGATGAACATGGCATACACAACTGCTGTAGATACACACACATGACATGTATGGCTGAGACATGCCAGTCTGTAGAGAAAAAGGCAAGACAACTGGTGTCTTCATCACTGTGTGTTGTGTGTATCTGTCTGTGTGTGTTGTCAGTTTTACGGAGCAACCCATTCCTCCTGAGGTGGGGGCAGGAGTTGTTAATGGGGTTTCTCCCGTCGTAACCGAGGGGGACTGTAGCCTTTGAAACATTCTGGGGTATTAATAGATGTGCCCTTTGAGTTGGACCAGCTGCCATTTCAGACACAGAGAACAAGAACAGTAGAAAACTCCAAACACGCCACTGATACTGCAGGGAGTCTATGGAGCTGGGAGTCAAGACCTACCTTTGCAGTGGGTTGTAGGCTATCTAGTTCCTTTAGGGTTATGGCTAAAGACTGAACCATTGGTCTCAAGATGAACTTACTAATCCGGCAGGTGTTGTCTACAGACAAAAAAAGGGGTTGCAACTTCCAAACGGTTGTTTTTTACTCTCCTTTTTGACTAAAGAGCAGCATCGTCAATCCATCTATTGCATAATAGTGACAGACTACATTACAGCAATTAAAGCAGCTGGATATCTCAAATGTCTCATGTATGAGAGAAGAGATAAAAAAATCAATAAAAACTTGCTACAGATGTAGGATCTTAGTTGATCATTCTTATGTTGCTGTTCATTTTTCTGCACAGCAGGAAATGCAAACTTGCAGTGTAGTCGAGGTTTAAAAAAGCTACTAAAGTTTGTAATTTAAACTTTAAAATATCAGACTTGATTTGCCCTAGTAAAAAAACTGATCAACCCCTAGAAAAAATGTCCATTAATTATAATCTACACTACCGTTCAAAGGTTTGGGGTCACATAGAAATGTCCTTGTTTTCCATGAAAACATACATGAAATGTGTAGGACATATAGTGAAGACGTTGACATGGTTATAAATAATGATTTTTAATTGAAATAATAATTGTGTCCTTCTAACTTTGCTTTCGTCAAAGAATCTTACTACATTTGCACACACGGTATATAGATTTTTTTCTATTGTGTTAATGACTGTATGTTAGTTTATCCCATGTGTAACTCTGTGTTGTTGTTTGTGTCGCATTGCTTTGCTTTAGCTTGGCCAGGTCGCAGTTGTAAATGAGAACTTGTTCTCAACTGGCCTACCTGGTTAAAAAAACTTTTTTTAATGTTTAATATTCCACTTGCAGCAATTACAGCCTTGCAGACCTTTGGCATTCTAGTTGTCAATTTGTTGAGGTAATCTGAAGAGATTTCACCCCATGCTTCCTGAAGCACCTCCCACAAATTGGATTGGCTTGATGGGCACTTCTTACGTACCATACGGTCAAGCAGCTCCCACAACAGCTCAATAGCGTTGAGATCCGGTGATTGTGCTCCATTACAGACAGAATACCAGCCGACTGCTTCTTCCCTAAATAGTTATTGCATAGTTTGGAGCTGTGCTTTGTTTCATTGTCCTGTTGTAGGAGGAAATTGGCTCCAATTAAGCACAGTCCACAGGGTATGGCATGGTGTTGCAAAATGAAATGTGATAGCCTTCCTTCTTCAAGATCCCTTTTACCCTGTACAAATCTCCCACTTTACAACTACCAAAGCACCCCCAGACCATCACATTGCCTCCACCTTGCTTGACAGATGGCGTCAAGCACTCCTCCAGCATCTTTTCATTTTTTCTGCGTCTTACGAATGTTCTTCTTTCTGATCTGAACACCTCAAACTTAGATTTGTCTGTCCATAATACTTTTTTCCAATCTTCCTCTGTCCATTGTCTGTGTTCTTTTGCCCATCTTAATCTTTTCTTTTTATTAGCCAGTCTGAGATGTGGCTTTTTCTTTGCAAGTCTGACTAGAAGGCCAGCATCCCAGAGTCGCCTTTTCACTGTTGATGTTGAGACGGGGACGTCTGTTTCTCAAGCTAGACACTCTAATGTACTTGTCCTCTTGCTCAGTTGTGCACCGGGGCCTCCCACTCCTCTTTCTATTCTCGTTAGAGACAGTTAGCACTGTTCTGTGAAGGGAGGAGTACACAGTGTTGTGCGAGCTCTTCAGTTTCTTGGCAATTTCGCACGTTAATTTCTCAGAAAAATAATAAACTGATGAGTTTCAGAAGAAAGTTGTTTGTTTCTGGCCATTTTGAGCCTGTAATCGAACCCACAAATGCTGATGCTCCAGATAATCAACTAGTCTAAAGAAGGCCAGTTTTATTGCTTCTTTAAATCAGAACAACAGTTTTCAGCTGTGCTAACATAATTGCAAAAGGGTTTTCTAATGATCAATTAGCCTTTTAAAATGATAAACTTGGATTAGCTAGCACAACGTGCCATTGGAACACAAGAGTGATGGTTGCTGATAATGGGCCTCTGTACGCCTATGTAGATATTCCATAAAAAATCTTCCGTTTCCAGCTACAATAGTCATGGGGCGGCAGGGTAGCCTAGTGGTTAGAGCGTTGGACTAGTAACCGGAAGGTTGCGAGTTCAAACCCCCGAGCTGACAAGGTACAAATCTGTCGTTCTGCCCCTGAACAGGCAGTTAACCCACTGTTCCCAGGCCGTCATTGAAAATAAGAATTTGTTCTTAACTGACTTGCCTGGTTAAATAAAGGTAAAATAAAATAAAATTTTTTTTTACAACATTAACAATGTCTACACTGTATTTCTGATCAATTTTATGTTATTTTATTGGCCAAACATGTGCTTTTATTTAAAAAACAAGGACATTTCTAAGTGACCCCAAACTTTTGAACGGTAGTGTATATCCTCCTTGTTAATATGCATTGACTTCCCATTCGCCAGTCTCTAATCAACTATCTGCTCCTGTTGCGCCTGTTATGCACAGCAGGTGTCTTCTTCAGTACGTGTCTTGTTTATATAGCACCTTCCACTTGTGAGAGTACTTTTTCAACTCTACAGATATTTTCTCTCCCACGCACCGGCCACCTTTCATTTTAGCCTGAGCGCAAACCCTCATACTGGCTTTCCCCATTAATTATAATCTACATTCACATTTCCTATTGCTGCAGGATTATTTTCCTGCTGTAGCAAACTGGCACAAATTAAGGGAAAGGTTCACCCATTTTGGATGTTAAATTATTGTTGTGCATGCCTAAGTGATGTTTTATCGATTCCCTGGGTAATTTCATGTTTTCATGTGTATCTCAGTTATTGACATTCAAGCAGGCAGAAATCAATGACGTATGACGTAGCAATGTGATAAAATTGCTCTCACCACACTGGAAGTTAATAGGAATATGACTTTTAGATCGTGAAAAAGTCTATAATACATGTCAGATGTCAATACTGGCCGATGTCATAACTCGGGAGGATGTCTTCTCTCGAATGAGAAATGTATCATATTTTTGCGATATTCCTACCTCGAGAAATTTGTAATTCACATTGTCATGCTGCAGCACACGGTTGCTAAATTAATAATTTTTCATTTTTTTTATCATCATGCATCCGTATATGTGTTGAGAAGCGTGCTTATTTTTCTCTAAAGTACATAATGTCACAATTCCAAAGCTATGCGATATTATAGATAGCAAGTTCGTCATCTCATATCTCAGAAAATATTTGTAATGTTGTCCTTCTTGTTGATGAGATTCGTGCTAATGTTGGGTTTTTGAGCTAGTGCCCAATAGACCCATTCACTCCTTGAAGGAGAGCGCTCTTTGTCCCAGAATCGCCCAGAATGCACCGTATGGCCCACTGATGTAGCATGGGCAACGTTTCCCATCTCCTCAAAAAGTATATCTGCCAATTGTAAATGTTTGATTCCACTCTGTGAGGCACATCAATCTGCAGGTTGAACATGATGAGATTGTTGACTAATAAATTGATAGGTGATTTTGCAACTAACTAGATACTTTACCAGCTGATATTGTCTTTGATATTATTGTGTGTAGCTATGTTTGCTAGCTAGCTAGCTACCTAGCCAGCCCATAAAGAGAGCATTGCATTGTGGATTTTGTAGTCAACTTGAGCTGCAACAGATTTCCACAACGATCTTTCACGTTGCTACCAACATTATAGCCCCCAAATGACATATTTCTTCACAAAAAATATTGTTCTCACATATTAGTGTTATTTAACACCAGATAATTAAAGGAATGAGTGGATTTGGTGGGTTTTTCCTTTAAGATCCTACATCTATAGCATTTACAAAGAGATGTCTTGTCTTCCTGCAGTGAAACATCTCTTTTTTTTATTTTTCTCAGATAGAAGCACAAAAGTTTACTTGAACTTTTATACTTGTCTCTAAAAAGGACGGGGATAAGAGAAAAGGTTAAGGTTTAATGAATAGCACACAGTATATTCTCCTTTGAAAAGTCTCTCTTGATAAAATGAACAGACACTTTGGCATTTCAGAAAGAGAACATGATACAGATCTAAGAGCATAACAACATAAGACTTACGCTACATATGAGAACCAAAGGCAAAGGGGTTCTTATCCCATAAATAAATGGTGCCCTTCATGACAGATGCTGATCATACAGCAATATAATATAGAATGCAAATGAAAATTATCCAAATATAGCAGTAATCTGTAAGAACAAATTGTTCTTCATGTGACTTCTAGGAGAGTTTATTTTCTGCCAAGTAATTAAAATAAGTGAACCACCACCAAATGCATAAACAAGGACACAGGTCAGTAGTTCAGCACACAAGGGCACATTTTTAATTGCACAGAA
This sequence comes from Oncorhynchus mykiss, assembly GCF_013265735.2. Lineage (NCBI taxonomy): Eukaryota > Metazoa > Chordata > Actinopteri > Salmoniformes > Salmonidae > Oncorhynchus > Oncorhynchus mykiss. Next base: position 22,971,209 of record NC_048568.1, read on the forward strand.
AGAGAACTGAACTGTTAGAATAATTGAATAGGCATTCATATTTGCTATGTTATCCATTAAGGGTGAGCATTTAAAAAGGTCTCACGCATGTATTTACTACTAGGCTATAGCAAAGACAAGCAGCCAGCCCCGGAGAAACTGTCACAAAGACAGAGACAAGCAGCCAGCCCCGGAGAAACTGTCACAAAGACAGAGACAAGCAGCCAGCCCCGAAGAAACTGTCACAAAGACAAAGACAAGCAGCCAGCCCCAGAGAAGCTGTCACAAAGACAAAGACAAGCAGCCAGCCCCAGAGAAACTGTCACAAAGACAAAGACAAGCAGCCAGCCCCAGAGAAGCTGTCACAAAGACAAAGACAAGCAGCCAGCCCCAGAGAAACTGTCACAAAGACAAAGACAAGCAGCCAGCCCCAGAGAAGCTGTCACAAAGACAGAGACAAGCAGCCAGCCCCAGAGAAACTGTCACAAAGACAAAGACAAGCAGCCAGCCCCAGAGAAGCTGTCACAAAGACAGAGACAAGCAGCCAGCCCCAGAGAAGCTGTCACAAAGACAAAGACAAGCAGCCAGCCCCAGAGAAACTGTCACAAAGACAGAGACAAGCAGCCAGCCCCAGAGAAACTGTCACAAAGACAGAGACAAGCAGCCAGCCCCAGAGAAGCTGTCACAAAGACAGAGACAAGCAGCCAGACCCAGAGAAACTGTCACAAAGACAGAGACAAGCAGCCAGCCCCAGAGAAACTGTCACAAAGACAAAGACAAGCAGCCAGCCCCAGAGAAGCTGTCACAAAGACAAAAACAAGTAGCCAGCCCCAGAGAAACTGTCAAAGACAAAGACATTTTCTGCCTTCGGGACGATGGAATGATCCCTCTCGACGGGAAAAAAGTAGGATTGGAGAAATAGAAGATAGTATCTAGATCTTTCAAGGTGTTGACTGTTGAGTAAAGGACTATGTAGACACCACCCACTGGGGATAAATTGGTTGAATCAACGTTGTTTCCATGTAATTCCAACCAAAAAATGCAATGTGATAACGTAGAATCAACGCGGAGAAGAAGAAAAAAAGAGTCAGAAACGTAAGAGAATGTCGTATTTTTTTCACCCAACATTTAACTTAAATCCAAAGAGATGGTGAAATGTTTTGTTTATTTCACGTTGAATTCACGTAAGTTGAGAACTCAACCAAATATAGATCAAAACTAGACGTTGAACTGGCATCTGTGCTTAGTGTGCAGGTGATCTTGCAGATGACAGCACATCAGTACTTACGGGGACCTCACCTCAGGACTACTCCAGTTTCAGGTGTATAGAAAGAGTGTGTGCTGCAACATAGAGTGTCTGTTAAAAGAATAAATTAAAATTGACATTAATGTGTGTGTATCTAGAAATCGCAATGAAATTATGAACACAGCACCCCCTACCTCCAAGAAACTGACTTGATTTGAATGACAAAGTTGACTGACAAATATATCCCAAAACTCTTAGAAATCTTAGAAAGTTCCCATCTTGAAATATGTCAGATCATGTAGCTGTTTGTTAACCACCCATTTGATTAAAAGATGTTATTTTACTGTACTACAATTTGTGAATGATAATTCTCTTAAGTGTTGCCACATGGACCAGTTATGTGGAATAGGCCTACAGAAAAACAAGCCCCTCCACTGCAAGCATACAGAAATAGATTTTATAGATTGGGCCTGTCATTCCAAATAGTGCCTCTATTTTTGCCTCTATTTTACCTCGTAGTGGTCAAGAAGGACGGAGGACGTGGGCAGTTCTAGTTCTATTTCACCTTATAAGCGCTCGCTCAGGCTGCACAACATTTTTACCTCAGAATTGCTCTCCAATCATGGTGTTTTTGACGGTGACAACCTGCTGACTACCTGCTGCTTCAGAGGACCGAAAAGACTGGAAAGAGAACACTCTTTCTTTACCATATATTTGTCTTCATATAAGAAAATATTGTTAAATAAGAATAAATCATTTAAGATGTTTTTAGAATGACGTTGCTAGCTACTGTACTTATTTACCTTAACCTGCATACTCAGCTAGCCAACTACAGTAGCTGTCTAAGCAGGCTGTGACTCAGAGGGGGACACATTTTGCCCGGGGGACATTATTTGTCATGACAGCCCCATCATGACAAACTAGAGCACAAACTGTTCTGGAAAAGAGCCCTGGCCACGCTACAAGCTCATTATTGTGGTAGTAGGAGAGCAGGGCATCAATGAATGGACCATATATGAAGAGTTTAATTCAAAAACCCAATAAATCCATTGTCAGAAATGTTGGTAAATGAGCTTTTATTGTTGAAATAAATTATGAAAGAGAGATGTGATTTTTTTTACTATATAATCATGGCATGGGGTTGTTCAATGACAGACATGCACTTGTTTAAACTGTATCACTTGTTGGTTTCATTACAGAGAGGCAAATAATCATGTTTTTTTGCTAAATGCTAATGTTTTACACAGTGAAATGTAACAACTATCTACGTTTGTTATAAAGAAATGCACAATCAATACATATGTGGCATCAATAATAAAATATATACTTAGTAATGTGAGATCTGTATGTAAAACATTTACATTTGACATTTTCGTAATTCATCAGATGCTCTTATCCTGTGCGACTTTGCGACTGTGTTGTCATGTTTTGCTGCCTTGTTATGTTGTTGTCTTAGGTCTCTCTTTATGTAGTGTTGTGTCAACTGGAGTGATCTTTGGCAAATGGAGGCAAGCAACATCAGCTTCATCATAAGAGCTGTTTATGATGTGCTTCCATCACCAAAAAACCTACATCAATGGTATGACGAGGACCTGACCTACCCCCTCTGCCCAGTTCCAGCGACTCTCAGGCATATAATAACAGGTTGCAAGACCAGCCTCTCACAAGGCCGCTACACCTGGAGGCACAATCAGGTCCTCAAGAGCCTGGCTGCAGCACTTGAGACCAAGAGGAGTGCAACCAATTCATTGCCTCCAAAAACAAGCAATCTCGTCAAAACAACAACATTTATCCGGGAGGGACCGAAATGGCCCAAGTATCCTCCTACGAAGCCAGAAACTGGACACCTAACCATGGCCCGGGACTGGAAGATGCTTGTCGATATTGGCCAGCAACTCATTTTTCCACCTGAGATTGCTTCTACCAACCTTATGCCAGACATGGTACTCTGGTCCCCTTCACGAAAGGCTGTGTACATCATAGAGCTCACAGTCCTGTGGGAAAACTCTGTTGAAGAGGCCTACGAGCGTAAGAAACTGCGTTACACAGAGTTGGCAGCAGACGCAACTCAGCGTGGCTGGAATGCAAAAGTCTGGCCAGTTGAAGTGGGATGCAGAGGATTCGTGGCTTCTTCCACCATCAGGTTGCTGAAAGAACTTGGAATCCATGGACAAGCTCTGCAGCAGACCGTCAGAGCAGTTTCTCAAGCAGCTGAAAGAGGCAGCCAGTGGATCTGGATCAAACGGAAGGACCCTTGCTGGGCTATAAATTCATGACCCCCCACCCCCACCTGAGAACCCAATTCAGATCCCTCCAACTTGAGGAGAGCATATGAGGTATGCGGTCAGCTGTAGGGCTGGCTCAGGGAAATATGATTCTCTCTTGTTGTGATGTGTGTTTTTTCCTGTATTTATACTGTATTTCTTTTTATATGTTTTTAATCCCAGGCCCCCGTCCCCGCAGGAGGCCTTTTACCTTTTGGTAGGCCGTCATTGTAAATAAGAATTTGTTCTTTAACTGACTTGCCTTGTTGAATAAAAGGTTCAATAAAATAAAAAATACTTAGAGTAAGTGCATTCATATTTAGATAGCTAGGTGAGACAGCCACATACAGTATCAATGTCAAATATACAGGATACGAAACATTCCATTGCAGCCGAACAACGGACATAAAGCATTTGCCACAAAAAACAACATTTTCATACACATCTAAAATCGATGAAACAAAAATCTGAGAACAGCAATATTTTACACACATAAAGGTACCCATAAGCAATCATTTCTGATATTAAAAAAACACAAGTGTGAAATATTACTGGATATAGTGTTTTGGAAATAAACTATTCATATTCAGAGTAGTGTAAGCCAATACTGTCAGTCTGAATATATGGCAAATACTCATTAGAAGGCTATGATATATAAATCAATCCTGATATCACAGATCTAAGGCAGAAACAGTGGGGCATGTGGACCTGGGTGGATATGTGATTCAGATGTAGGATCTAAATCTTATCACTCTTTTGTTGCTGAGAATGTTCCTGCACAGTAGTGTGTTTGACTTGTAGTACGTCTGAGTTCTAAAAAGGATTCTAAAGTTTGTCATTTCAACTTTGAATTTTCAGACTTGATTTGCCATAACGAAAAATGTATCAACCCCTTCATTATAATCCACATAATAATTCACATTTCCTGATACTGCGGGATTATTTTCCTGCTATAGCAAACTGTCTCAAACTAAGAGCTGACATCTTTATGTAAGGGTATTTGTATTTATTAGGGATCTCCATTAGCTGCTGCCAAGGCAGAAGCTACTCTCCCTGGGGTCCAGCAACATTAAGGCACTTACTGTACATCACACATCAAACAAAATATAAAACAGTACATCATATAACATTATTACACCACTACATATCTACAATATAAAATGTATACCACTATACAATAATATGTATGTAAATGTAAATGTGTGTAGTAGCGCTGACACTATTTAGTCGACTAGTCGATTGTTTGGTCGACAGGCTGTTGGTCGACAAAGATTTTTTTAGTCGATCAGTAGCAATTTTTTTTTTTTAAATGATGGCACACAAGACACGTGTCTGATTCACTAGTACATGTACCGTTAATTCCCAGAATTTCTCATCTACAATGCTTGTTTGGTAATGGTACTTTCTGTTAATGCATTCAGTATATCATTATTACAGTCTTACCGTTGTTTGCAGAACACACAACCTAGGCTGAGAAGAAAGTTTGATAAGGTGTATATTCATCTGTGTTTTAAATCTGATTCTACTGCTTGCATCAGTTACCTGATGTGGAATAGAGTTCCATGTAGTCATGGCTCTATGTAGTACTGTGTGCCTCCCATAGTCTGTTCTGGACTTGGGGAGTGTGACGAGACCTCTGGTGGCATGTCTTGTGGGGTATGCATAGGTGTCTGAGCTGTGTGCTAGCAGTTTAAACAGACAGCTCGGTGTGTTCAGCTTGTCAACACTTCTTACAAAAACAAGTAGTGATGAAGTCAATCTCCTCCACTTTGTCAATGAGAGATGGACATACATATTATTAATGTTAACTCTCTGTGTACATTTAAGGGCCAGCTGTGCTGCCCTGTTCTGAGCCAATTGTAATTATCATAAATCCCTCTTTGTTGTACCTGACTGAGCAGTAGTCCAGGTGCCTGTAGGACCTGCCTTGTTGATGGTGTTCTTATGAAGGCAGAGCAGACTTCTCCCCATCTTAGCTACTGTCGGATTTTTATTTTTATTTTACCAAGTCAGTTAAGAACAAATTCTTATTTTCAATGACAGCCTAGGAACAGTGGGTTAACTGCCTGTTCAGGGGCAGAACGACAGCGACCTTGTCAGCTCGGGGGTTTGAACTTGCAACCTTCCGGTTACTAGTCCAACGCTCTAACCACTAACCATTACAGAGAATTGATTTGATAAAATAACAGTCTTCACTTTTAATGATGCCAACGACACGACACCAGGTAGAATCAGGAATTCCCCAGGGCAGCTACCCTGCCGCCCCATTTCTTTTGACCATGACCAGTTTACAATGCAGGGTTACTCCAAGCAGTTTAGTCACCTCAACTTTCTCAATTACCACATTATTCATGACAAGATTTAGTTGAGGTTTAGGGTTTAGTGAATGACTTGTCCCAAATACAATGATTTTAGTTGTTTTTTATATTTAGGACTAACATATTCCTTGCCACCCATTCTGAAACTAAATGCAGCTCTTTGTTAAGTGTTGCAGTCATTTCAGTCACTGTAGTAATTGACGTGTATAGTGTTGAGTCATCCGCATACATTTACTTAAAGCCAGTGGGATGTCATTAGTAAAGATTGAAAAAAGTAAAGGGCCTAGACAGCTGCCCTGGGGAATTCCTGATTCTACCTGGTGTCGTGTCGTTGGCATCATTAAAAGTGAAGACTGTTATTTTATCAAATCAATTCTCTGTAATTATTATTACGTGATTAAACTAATCATGTAAATGTAATTAACTAGGAAGTTGGGACACCAAGGAAAATCTTCAGATTACAAAGTTATAATTTTCCCAATATAACTCTTCCGATATTTTAATATCTGATCAATTAGTCTTCTAATTAATGAATTATTCTTTACCTCACGTTAGTCTCATTTCAAGTGTTGTAAATTATTGGTTATCTGCACGAACCCAGTCTTTACTATGAATCATCCATACACCAATTGTCTTAATCATTTATTTACTAACTAACTAAATAATCACAGAAATGCATAAACAAACAAACAGTAGATCTGTTACTACCAAATGATAGGGAAGATTCCCTAGTGGGCTAAGCCGATATGACGGCTTGGTGGACAAAGGGACGTGGGTGTGGACTGAGCGAGAGTGGGAAAGACAAAAGGGATCACTACACAAACACAGTTGACAATTATATTAATTTAAATGCTAATCCTTTGCACATGAACGCTCACTCATTCGGGAATAATTGCAATCAATATATATTTACGCCCAGGTGTCATCGGGATCTCTGTTGGAATCGTCAGTCCATCTGCTGGAGAGTCAGTTCATCTGCGTCTCTTTCTCTCTTTCTGGTTCCCTGAAGATCAAAGTCTTTCTTGGTTAGAATGGATACTTCAGAGTACCATTCAGAAATGTTCTCATACAATACATCTTTCGGAGGTTGTCGGTAATAGCATCCCAAGGTTACATAATTTATAGCTGCAGACTAGCAATTAGTATCTAAGATTTGCTCTTATTCTGTCAGGATCGAAAGTCTCAGAGTTGAACCATTTCCAGCCGTGTAGCCAATTTTTATTTTTTTATTTCACCTTTATTTAACCAGGTAGGCAAGTTGAGAACAAGTTCTCATTTACAATTGCGACCTGGCCAAGATAAAGCAAAGCAGTTCGACACATACAACAACACAGAGTTACACATGGAGTAAAACAAACATACAGTCAATAATACAGTAGAAAAATAGGTCTATATACAATGTGAGCAAGTGAGGTGAGATAAGGGAGGTAAAGACATAAAAGGCCATGGTGGCGAAGTAAATACAATATAGCAAGTAAAACACTGGAATGGTTGATTTGCAGTGGAAAAATGTGCAAAGTAGAGATATAAATAATGGGGTGCAAAGGAGCAAAATAAATAATACAGTAGGGAAAGAGGTAGTTGTTTGGGCTAAATTATAGATGGGCTATGTACAGGTGCAGTAATCTGTGAGCTGCTCTGACAGCTGGTGCTTAAAGCTAGTGAGGGAGATAAGTGTTTCCAGTTTCAGAGATTTTTTAGTTCGTTCCAGTCATTGGCAGCAGAGAACTGGAAGGAGAGACTGGCCAAAGGAAGAATTGGTTTTGGGGGTGACCAGAGAGATATACTGTACCTGCTGGAGCACGTGCTACAGGTAGATGCTGCTATGGTGACCAGCGAGCTGAGGTAAGGGGGGACTTTACCTAGCAGGGTCTTGTACATGACCTGGAGCCAGTGGGTTTGGCGACGAGTATGAAGCGAGGGCCAGCTAACGAGAGCGTACAGGTCGCAGTGGTGGGTAGTATATGGGGCTTTGATGACAAAACGGATGGCACTGTGATAGACTGCATCCAATTTATTGAGTAGGGAATTGGAGGCTATTTTGTAAATGACGTCGCCGAAGTCGAGGATTGGTAGGATGGTCAGTTTTACAAGGGTATATTTGGCAGCATGAGTGAAGGATGCTTTGTTGCGAAATAGGAAGCCAATTCTAGATGTAACTTTGGATTGGAGATGTTTGATGTGTGTCTGGAAGGAGAGTTTACAGTCTAACCAGACACCTAGGTATTTGTAGTTGTCCACATATTCCAATGCTCCACGTGGTATGGTTAGGATTTCAATAACTATTCGCAATCACAACTCACGCTGTGGGTTTGCTTAGTCTAAACTATTCACAATCACAGCTCACGCTGTGGGTTTGCTCAGTCTTGGTACTCAAACCTGTGCCACCTCAGCTGACAGCGAGGTATGCATGGTCTCAAGAGGGTTTCCTCCGGGGGGGGGGGTTATTCGTAACAGTAGAAAAGGTGGTTGGTTCTATGATGCCTGATCATGTCTGTGCCCACAGGGGCAGGCCAATGACTTAGTTAAACTTGAAAGGAAATAGAATTCTCTCACATTTAGTATCATATTACATAATTTTACAAATAGTTTCATCTTTACTCATTCATTTTATACAAGAATTAGATGCAAACCTCATAATTGAGAAATATACACATTCAGAGATTTAGTTGTGTGTGTTTTCTGTCCTCGCTAAGGTCACCAAATGAAACACACTCGTCATACCCGTTCCTTAAGTGTCCACGGGCCATTCATTCCCCCGTTTCTCACAAGTGGACATTTTGTTTCATATTCTCATTTTGGGAATTTAGGAGTTTGCCATGTAAAATCCTTTTTTCTCTCTGTGTCTCTCTTTCTGCATGGCCAGGGGGGGAGAGTCTCTGCCAGGAATTTACGACCTGAGATAACAGAAACTGGGTGTAGGAGAGAGTGGGAAGCCATGATCTATACCCAGAAAGGGCCACGCCAAGACACTGGATTATGTTGACTTGCCTAGTTAAATAAAGGTTCAATGAAATAAAGAAATAAAAAATGTTGGAGAGGTTTCCATTAAAGAACACCATGTGTGTTCTGTTAGACAGGTAACTCTTTATCCACAATATAGCAGGCGGTGTAAAGCCATAACACATATGTTTTTCCAGCAGCAGACTATGATCGATATGGTCAAAAGCCACACTGAAGTCTAACAATACAGCCCCCACAATCTTTTTATCATCAATTTCTCTCAGTGCTGTGCTTGTTGAATGTCCTTCCCTACAAGCGTGCTGAAAGTCTGTTGTCAATTTGTTTACTGTAAAATAGCATTGTATAAGGTCAAACACAATTTTACTAAGGGTTGGTAATAGTCTGATTGGTCGGCTATTTGAGCCAGTAAAGGGGACTTTACTATTCTTGGGTAGCGGAATGACTTTTGCTTCCCTCCAGGCCTGAGGTCATATACTTTGAAGTAGGCTTAAATTGAATATATGGCGAATAGGAGTGGCAATATCGTCCGCTATTCTCCTCAGCAATTTTCCATCCAAGTTGTCAGACCCCGATGACTTGTCATTGTCGATAGACAACAATATTTTTTTGTAAGTGTCATTTCAGTCACATATGGCAGGTGTTTAATAAATCCAAGAGATTTACAATAATTCTTCAAATTAAACGGTTATTTCTTTCAAGAATGCAATATTTAATATGATGGTGCATTGTTTAATTCCTAATATATCAAGTCCACTAATTAAGGGTTCAAAGCAAACATTTAAAAAAATCCTTGACACGGTCAAATAACTCCAGCATAGAATGATAACTTTAAGAATTTGGCACAGAAACTACAGGCCATGAGTAACTTGGTCAAATAATAATGGCACCATTTGGCCTATAGGTAGCGCTGTTGTAAACAGTCTCACTTAAACGTTCATATCCGCCCCCTCATTGGACCTAGAGAACATTTTTATGTAGGTGTCTTTCCTCATGCTAAACAAATTTGCCTCAAGGACCCATAAGGTCCATCAGGATAGATTTTCCTGCATCTTGGACATTTTTTGAAACCTTTGAATAAATGTATTTTCATTAACTATAAGTCTAAATATCACCACATTCGGTATGTAGACCCAGGGTACATCTCTTTGCTTTAAAAAAGCTAATCAAAAGTTACATGATCTAGAGCATGGTCAATCAAGTTAATGTTTCAACATTTTCAGAACACTAATCAACTATTGATTTATAACACTGGAGAGTTACCACAAGGATGCTTTCTCCTGTGAGATACATTCCTCTTGCGAATTGAAGGAAAATGATGAATCACAGAGAGAAGAGAGATGCATTATTTTATATATGTGTTTTTATTGTTCCATTTTTTTGGAGATGCCTGGCTTCCCTTGGCCTCCATGAATACAAGGCACTGAAGGGATTGGTTAAGAGATGGCTGAGTTATTGCTAAATCAGGAAATCGATTTTACATGTCCATTTAAATCCTTTGTAAATCCACTTGCCATCACTATCCTGAACATCCCTAAGATGAACCTCACTTGGTTTAGTATTGATATCTCAAAAAACAAGGAAACTATTAACAACTCATCATTTGCACATGTAAAGCATATGCTAATGCTCAAAATCATCTGCAATCATTTTCTCCTCAAGAACCATATATCAGATACACTGCAGATTTAGTATTTTAGGCTCATGATTGCACATAAAAGAAAACAGTTAGTACATGATAGAATGCTTGCTTTGTTACCCAACTGATCCTGTCCTTTTCTGTCATCATGTGAAACCGGGCATGGCTGCTTGCAGCTATGCACATTTCCATTGTAGCTATTAAGCAGACGCTCTTATAAAGAGTGACAGGATGAATGTACTAACTGTAGGCCTAAGGTAGCTAGCTAGGTGAGCAAACCACATATCACAGTCATAACAAGCTCATTTTCACTAAATAAAGCAGCTATCAGCAAAGTCTAAGAAAAGACAAGTGGGAGTGTTAGTCCAGTAACGTGAATTACTGTTTCTCTTCTTGCGACAATTGTGAGCTCACACTGGTTGCTGTGATGAACTCACCTGTGATACACAATCACAGTCAAATACATCCGTTATGGAGATGAATAAAAAATATATGACACCAATCAAACAAATAGGCTAAATGACGAATCAGTTCACCACCACATGCAAGACATGAGAAAAGTGGTTGATACTTGTCACCGTGGGGTGATAGATAGCCTACCTTGTGAAGCAGAATTCACAGTTAGAGCCTCTCTCGCTGGCAGTCAGGACGTAAGTATATGGAAGACTAGCGAAGAGAAGCTCCCCAACTTTGAAGGGTTTGGTGACCCGGAGTCCTCGCCCTTTGCCCGGACTGACGAACCTCTCAATTCCCTCAATGCTCTCCTTCATTCTGTCGCTTATATAGTAGGTCCGCCGAAAAAACTTCCTTCCGAATTCCACTATTCACCAAGAATCAGCTACAATAAACCCACGTTTGGCACTGCAATTGCCTACGTGTCGTTAGAATTACACCGGTATGGTTTAGTGCCCCTTTCCTATAAAAGCGACAGCGTCACCGCCCCCAATAACGGTTCATACATGGTAACATCATCGCCGCATCCCTCACGGATATCCGGAGGGGTCATAAAGTCCGCCCAAAATAAGCTTCTCTGAGCATCGGACATAGATCTGCGGCGCGGTGCAACTCATTGTCGTTAAGAATATGATGACACATTTCTATCATGTGCAATACACATTTTAAATTCCGACTGAGAAGTGGGTAAAATATGTATTAGTGATTTGATTCTAATCTGGATAGAACAAATTATATTAGTCTTCATTGGTTATGAATAATAATGATAGGCTAATAAAAATAATTTCATTCAGTTTTTTTTCTTCAGAATTCTCATGACATATCCTGATGATGGTAGAGTTCTAAACAACCTTACATCAATCGTATCAGAGTCACAAATCAACAATGATCTATTTCATGCGCTGAGATATTAGCAGGATTTAAATGACCGTCATGGTCATCATGTGGCAGGAGGTTCATAGGGAAGACCGGGATGGTTCTAACACTTTTCACCTTTTCGTCAGTTTCTCAGAGATCGTTTATGATAGTGTTTTCAAAACTTGATACAAACAACCTACATCTGTCCTTTATAACGTGGTTATTATATATGTAAATCAAACTGCAAATGCATGGTGTTGTCTTAAATAGAAGGAGTGAATTGTTACAATTTACCCGATGATCTTGTAACATAAAAAAAGGGCATAAATTATGACATGCAACTAATTATTGAATGCCTTTATTTAGACCATGAGAGCATCATTGCCATGTTTTACATTTTGTTTGGCAGAAATAATAATACATGTTTATTATTTTACCCTCTGCTAAATGGTCTTTCTCAAACAAACAAAATCTAAGCTTATCATCTGAACGTCTGTGGTGTGTGTGTGTGTGGGGGGGGGGGGGGGGGGGTTTGTCTGTGTGTGTGACTGAATGTTGGATATGTTCACTTAATCAGAGTCACAGTTCCTGGGGTACAGACTTGGAATGAGATGGAGAGATAGCCTGGAAGGCAGCTGGAGAGGTGGCCTGGAAGGCAGCTGGAGAGATGTACTGGAAGGTAGCTGGAGAGGTGTACTGGAAGGCAGCTGGAGAGGTGTGCTGGAAGGCAGATGGAGAGGTGAACTGGAAGGCATGTATGGTGAGGGAGAAGTGGGACTGTTGTTTTTTAACTATATTTTGAAATACGTCCAAAATGACAAGGGGCGCGGGTGGGGGGTGCTACTTACCCAATCGTGGACCCCTTGCTACCCTGTAATGGCATTAAAAACCATTAAAAAAATGTGCTCCTGGTAACCCGTTCCAATAGCCAGGTGCACAGCTGTGCATTTGCAGTATGTTTCAATGGGCATTTACCATCACGAATTTGTCATGCTCAAAAGTACTGCAGAAATGCAAATTTGACTGGCCTGATGAACTCGGGATGGCCGGGCAGTGATAGTGGTTCCTCTCCATCGCTCGTTGTGTTGATTTCATCATGTCCATTTGGTGATGTTTTTTCACTGTTGAATCATATTGCAAATGCACAGTGAAAATTTGACATCTGTTGGGAGACATGACTGATTTACTGTTCATGAGGGTTGCCAAATAACACATATGAAGTTTTGAAAAGATCAGACCTTTTTAAACCTTCGAAACAGCACCTATGACACCATTTTAAGGAACTTCCGGTTTACACAGGAAGCTGAAAGTGACGTCCTTTGAGTAGGCACTTATAGAATTTTGAGTTTTAAGTCTTTATGTTAAGAACTGACTTATTTACAGAGGGTTGAATGTGTGTGTGTTATTTCAGAAAATCACAGAAATTTCGCATAGCTCGGAAACAGAATTCAAAAAGATTTGTCTGAACACGCTGCAACTGGATCTGCAACTTTTTTTTTTAAACACCTTTTTTTGAACATCACCAATTTGACATTGTACGATTTGTCTTAAATTATGATAGATAAATGGCTGGTTCTTTTTTTAATTGAAACCGTAGGTTAATTTACTTTGATGTGAAGCGGAAAAATTATTGCTCTATTTTCATTTTTGACCTTTAATCCCAGAAAAATGGCCATAACTCAAAAACCGTAGAGGCCTGGACGCCATCTTGCTCGGGGCCAACTGCCCATTATGCCAAACCTATGCTCACCAAGTTTCGTCTTCAAAGTCTTTTCCGTTTAGGAGAAAAGGCCACGTCGTGATTGGTGATGTTTTGTACATTTGCAATATGATTTAATTCGCCCTCTTGTGGGATTTACCGGGACAGCGGAAAAATGACCAAAATTTGAAAATTTTATTGATCGGAAACCGAATGTCCGAGAGACTTCGTTTGATGACTTCCTGGAAGATCCGACCCGGGTGCACGGCCCGCCACCGTCCGCGAATTTTAGAAACGTTGTCGTCTAGTAAGGGACTGTATATTTGCAATGTGGACTTTCTCACTAATCATATGGCGAATGTCAAAATGTTCCCTTAAGGTATGGAAGGCAGTTGGAGAGGTGTACTGGAAGGCAGCTGGAGAGATGGCCTGGAAGGCAGCTGGAGAGGTGCCTGGAAGGCAGCTAGAGAGGTGGCCTGGAAGGCAGCCGGAGAGGTGGCCTGGAAGGCAGCCGGAGAGGTGGCCTGGAAGGCAGCCGGAGAGATGGCCTGGAAGGCAGTTGGAGAGAGGGCCTGGAAGGCAGCTGGAGAGATGGCATGGAAGGCAGCTGGAGAGGTGGCCTGAAAGGCAGCTGGAGAGGTGGGCTGGAAGGCAGATGTAGAGGTGTACTGGAAGGCGGTTGGAGAGGTGTACTGGGAGTCAGTTGGAGAGATGGCCTGGGAGGCAGCTGGAGAGGTGTACTGGAAGGCAGCTGCAGAGGTTTACTGGAAGGTAGCTGGAGATATGTGCTGGAAGGCAGTTGGAGAGGTGTACTGGAAGGCAGCTGGAGAGATGGCCTGGAAGGCAGCTGGAGAGTTGTGCTGGAAGGCAGATGGAGAGGTATGCTGGAAGGCAGATGGAGAGGTGGCCTGGAAGTCAGCTTCAGAGGTGGCCTGGAAGGCAGCTGGAGAGGAGGCCAGGAAGGCAGCTGGAGAGGAGGCCTGCAAGGCAGCTGGAGAGATGGCTTGGAAGGTAGCTGGAGAGGTGTACTGGAAGGCAGCTGGACAGGAGGCCTGGAAGGCAGCTGGAGAGGTCGCCTGGAAAGCAGCTGGAGAGATGGCCTGGAAGGCAGCTGGAGAGGAGGCCTGGAAGGTAGCTGGAGAGGTGTACCTGAAGGCAGCTGGAGAGGAGGCCTGGAAGGCAGCTGGAGAGGAGGCCTGGGAGGTAGCTGGAGAGGTGTACCTGAAGGCAGCTGGAGAGGAGGCCTGGAAGGCAGCTGGAGAGGAGGCCTGGAAGGTAGCTGGAGAGGTGTACCTGAAGGCAGCTGGAGAGGAGGCCTGGAAGGCAGCTGGAGAGGAGGCCTGGGAGGTAGCTGGAGAGGTGTACCTGAAGGCAGCTGGAGAGGAGGCCTGGAAGGCAGCTGGAGAGGTGGCCTGCGTGGGAAAACATAAGTTTGGGGGATTGAGTTTCATATTGCATTTATAGCACATGCCATTGACACTAGTGTACCCCTTTCCGCATATGCTATTGCTCCAACTTGTTTGGTGCCCTGTTTCACAACCACTCTATCAGGTGTTTGTGCTGTGGTTCTTCCTGTCTCATCAACATTCCATGTCATTGGCATCAAAGCTTTATTTATTTATCACCTCTCCTAGTTTGCTGAAAAACTCTGCCACATTTGTTCTGTTGAAACTTGTGGCCCGCGACAGACTGGTTGCTTCAGAACTCCTACTGGAGTAGGTAGGGTGTCGCTTTAGGTAAGATGAGAACCAGTCTGCTCCTGCCATAGAGGTCTCATCCCTTGACTGAGGATGCCTGTAACCATACTGTACAGTGAGTTGGTAGGCACATTTCCTGACCTGTAATAGTATCTTTTCAGAGTGTCTTCCCCAACATTGGTTATAGGTTAAGATATGGGTGTGGCCATGGGAATATTTTCTTTCAATTTATCAAGTGGCTGTCTCCATTATTGATGACATCTATTGGTTCTCACAGATCAAAGAATGATCTGGATTGGAGAAAACTGGTGGTAAATGTACCACTTATGCAAAGTGTTCTGCTCCATCAAACAGTTTATTCTCTGGGCGTTTGCTCCAACAAAAATAAAACATGACAAGACAGAACCAGCAGAAGATAGCTGTTTCTTTACGTTCTCACAGGGCCAACTAGGTCCATCTACTGGTGGTTATGAAGAATGCACTGAAGTAAAACCACAGTATTATATTAGCAGAGCAACAGCCACAGAGATCCTACTGAATTCTATATGTAATTCTATGGAAACAGCTCTGTGGAGAAATTGGTTCACAACTATTCCTATTTGTGTGACCTCTTGACCTTAAGAGAGAGAGAGAGTCAGTTAGAGCTTCTCTTTCCTTACCCACCCACATATGCGAGGCTGTCGACAGACAGATGTCGTCCTGTCACTTAGTCTGGATTAATGTAACCCATTTATCATGCACTCACTGCCCTCTTGTGGTGTTTCATTGCAAGCGATAACTGTGTGGACAGACTTCACCGACAGTCTGCAATGTCATCAGAGGAAGTTGACTCAGTGCCTCAATCATTAATCAGCTTACATTTGCCACAGAATATAGTCTGCTATATGACATGACAAAATATAGGATGATCATCTTAATTGTCCCCAAGGTGAATGTTGTCTTGGACACACAATATTATTTTGTGTTATAACTACTGACATAAACATCACAGTTGCATAGTGCATCATGACAGCACTATAGAATCAGGTGTATCATCAGTTGCTATGACTACTATTAATGGTGTCTGTTATTATCTCACAACAAATCCAATTGTAGCAGTTGTCTTTAGATTATGTTGCCACTGGACTAAGACAAAATAAAATCCCACTCAGATTGGGGAAAAAATATGGTTTCTGCAGTTGAGTTGAGCTGTGCAGATTTCTTTGCACTCCCCTTGCTCTGTAGACAATATGATATTTCATTATTTGTATGTGCGCGCACACACATGCATGCGCGCACGCACATGCATGCGCGCACGCAAACACACAAACACGCGCACACACACACACGGTGAAGATTTGTCTCACATCTGTATCAGAGGGCTTTAGCCAACCTTGCCCCAGTTTTACCCTGATTTACTGTAATTCCATTTTTTCAATCTTTCAATCTAAAGACTTGTTTCTCCCCATTTTTAATAATATCTAGGCAAGGCAGGCATGTCCCTTAGTGATTATGCCGTGGTCTCTGCCGTCTCGTCTTGATTACATCAGAGGAATCTGATTTGTTTCAGAAGAAAAACAGTGTATCTCTTCAGACCTCTCCCCAACAGTGATTTCTTGATCTGTCAGTGAGGATGCTCTTGATGAATATGATTTGAAAAAGAGGGAGGGAGAGAGGGATTAGATGAACCGGATTATAATTTGGAATGAAGGGAGATGATAAGGAACGATAAATCGTAAGTAGATTTAGTTCTCAAGGAAACCCTGTTAGGTGGAATTGAAAGAATGCAAAAAAGAAACATTTGAAATACACCCGCACGTACGCATGCATGCGCGCGCGACTGTCTGTCCACAAATGTGTGTGAGCACGTCTACATGACCTGTGTGTGCATTTGCACTTGACTATTTGTCTATGTGAAGACATATGTATACGTGCATGTCAAGAATCAACAGCAGAAGATCTTCCCCTATTCCCTCAGGCCCAGCCCACGTATGTACTGTGATGAACCCAGTGACTTCACTGAGACAATGTCTATCATCCACCACCATTCAGCCATCCCTGTCAGGGAGCCATGCCTTAAGCCTATCCCCTCCCCTGTCTCCCCTGCTCACTGGAGAGGGGGGGGGGGGACGTGTCGCCGGCCTGGCCATCTTAGCCCAGCCGCCTTTACAGGCGTGGAGTGTCATCTGGGCCTGTTTATCCATGTGTCTTTGCTTTGGCCTGGGCTCTGTGCTGAGGACCGTGTGGGCCGGAGAGGGGCCATTGCCCTGTGTCACTCCCGTAAGCTCTGCTTTCACTGTGAGGCTTAACGCCTCAGACCTCAGCCTCTTTATCAGCCGACAGCTGGAGCCCTCGGTAACCCACCACCCCACCGACGTCGCCGACTCCCGTCTCGTGTCTGTCTCCTGTCTTCCATCCACTACCCCTCCATTCCCAGCCAGGTCACCCGTAATACAAGTCAGTAATCGACATCCATCCATGTGTGAGGACGTCGGGAGATGACACATAAACTTGCCACTAGGGGCAACAGTGAGCTCTGTTACCTTCAAGTAGGTTTAGTTTTTTTGCTAAAGTGTTGTGGATGGGAATGGAGGCATTCTCATCTGGTGTTCCAAGTTCCAATCCAGCGATATAAAGTTGTTTTTTAGATAAAACATTTAGAGTTAATTCCTAAACTTAACCTTAAACACTTAAAATGTTGACATTTGGAACAACTTTTGAGAAACATGGATGAACGTCTAATTCTGACGTGAGACTGTGAGAGCTTGTTGCCATTCCCTCCTGTCTTCATGTCTCCTTCATCTTCTCCTTCCTCCCCTTGACACACTCTGTCTTCTCCTTTCCCCCTTGTCACCTTTAGATGTCCATTGCCTCCCCCTGTCGCCCCCTTCCTCCCCTCCTGCCTCTCCACTCCGTTTACCCTGTCTTCTACTGTCTTTCCGTGTCGCCCCCCACCTCAGTCCCGCCTCCCTCCCCTTCCTTCCACCAGGCGAGCCGTCCAGCTAAACTTAGAAGTGACAACAGTTGCACAGTGACACCAGGGCTAAATCAGAGGAGAACAATAGCCTCCCTCCATCTCCCCTCTCCCCCACTCCTTCCCTTTAATAGACTGATACTGTTCTCTCCCGCTGTTGCTCTTTCTGGGTTTGTTAGCTATGCTAATGACCGCTGGCCGGTGTGGATTTAGCACACAGGAGTTTATGCTCTTTAACTGGGCACTTTTAGAAAGGAGAGAGTGTGATCGTCTCTCACAGTCTCACGTCAAAATTAGTTCATCTATGTTTCTCAAATGTCAAGTTTCGAAGTTGTTCCAAATGTCAAATTTCAAATTGTTTAAGGCATTAACTCCAAATTCTTGATGAATATGATTTGAGGTAAGGGTTAAGGTTTGGGATAGACTTAAAACCAAAACATCTGAAACTTTCTAAGCCTGGATTCAAACTTTCAACCTGTGGAGTAAGAGGCTGGAGCTTGAACCCATTCACCATCCCTGCACACAACAGCCTAGCGAAACCAAAACTTACTTGATGATAACAGCGCTCAATGTTGCCCCTAGTGGCTGGTTTACACACAATCTCCCGGCATCCTCAGACATGGATGGATGTTGAATACTGGCTTGTATCATGAGCGACCTTGCTGTTGTAATACCAACAGTGTGATACCAATACCTGTTAGAATGTACATAAATAAATGATGACATGGGAATAAGAACACTGTAATGTGTTACTCCTAGTCCAAGACAGCAGAAGCAGGGTCAATAATAAATACGAACTAAGTAGATCTTAAAGACTAAAATATATATTACTACCAGGAAGTATAGAGTTGTGTTCACATACTAATGCCCAGTAAACAGTATCTCTGTATAGTGAATCTGTAAATAGAGTGGTCACTAGCTACCTCCTCTGAGCCTTCCTCTCCTCTCCTCTCCTCTCCTCTCCTCTCCTCTCCTCTCATCTTAGAGGAATTTTCTTTCTCCATTACTTATTAATAGCTCATGTGCATTGTTTCCTACCCTAACATTGTTTCCTACCCTCACACTGCAGCAATCAAAGGAAGTTGGCCTGCCAAGTATACACAAATACTTTCCTTTGTCCCTATGTTTAGCTGGCATGTGAAAGCGAGGTGTGTGTGTGTGGTGTGTGGGTGTGTGTGTGGTGTGTGTGTGCGCGTGCACATGCGTGATTGTGTTTTATGAGCCAGTGAGTGAACTTAACCTCCAAATGACCTACCTTGTTATCGCGCCCTGAGAGATGTAAGATCATGGGCCGGGGTCATTGCCCTCAATGCTGTGGTATGATTAGCCCTGATGAGGACCAGTCCCTGCTTTTAGACTGCTTTCATAGTCATGTCAGAGGAGAGACACCCTGGTTGCCTTCTTATTGCTTATCTCTGTAACAGCTGCATACCATTGTCTTGCAGTACATGTATTGTAATGTTTGATTGCGTTGCTTCAGTAATACTTGGATCTATGTTTTGGATCATTTCATACAGTCACCCTTTAAATGAACATTCTAGTAAAGATATCAGTCATGTTGCACAGTGTTATGCTGATGAATATAGGCATTATGATTAGATTTGTCTGATTGCTTTATAAATGCTCTTGATGAATGTGATATGTGAGAAGTAACCTTTTGATAGTGCAGTCACTTTCTCCTTTATTATGAAAATACTGCCCTCTGACACCCTCAATGGTCCAATTTCCTTATCCAATCATCAATACCAGCCAAAGCATGATTTGTCCAGTATGCAGAAATGATCAGACCAAAGTCACAGGTAAATGAAAACCTTATTTAAACAGCACAAGGTTTGACATGTCATTTTTCCTAGTCTTTCCATGAACAATAATCAATCCCTAATAACCCCAAGCCTTAACCTTACCTATTATGAGCCAAACCTCCAAACTGTGAGTGATTAAGAGCACCCGCCGTGACCCACACACACAAACGCACTCACACATGCACACACAGAGTAAAGAGCAGGCTGGTCGTCTGGTGGCCAAGTGGCGGCGTCAAGGCATCATCGGTCACTCGGAGCCCATCAGTGACACGCCAAGGGCACGGTGGAATTAGTGGGATTCTCTGCTATGTGACAGCTTGCTCTGGCTAAATGGTATAATAATCTACACCCCCCCCCCCCACCCCCCTCTCCACATTCAGCCTCCGCACGCACGCACAAACGCACACACACACACACACACACACACACACACACACACACACACACACACACACACACACACACACACACACACACACACACACACACACACACACACACACACACACACACACACACACACAAATATACACACACACATGTGCACGCCTGCACACAAACTAACACACACACACACACACACACACACACACACACACACACACACACACACACACACACACCCCTCCCATCACCAACTGGCACAGATAACATTGTCTTAAGCTATAAAAAAAATAAAATCCCCCCATTGCATTGCAGTAATTATTGAATTAATGCAGATGAAGAGAGACATCTGCATGTTAAAGTGTTGGCCCCTCTCTTATGCACAGCAGATGTTCTCCTGTCATTTACTCCAATTACACTGCTGAGATACACAGCCATGGAGAGAGAGCGAGAGAGCGAGAGAGCAAGAGAGAGAGAGATAGAGAGAGAGAGAGAGAGAGAGAGAGAGAGAGAGAGAGAGAGAGAGAGAGAGAGCAAGAGAGAGAGAGATAGAGAGCGAGAGAGAGAGAGCACCAATACCAGATAGACACCAATTTAGGAGTCTTTGAATTAATCAATGAAGGTGAATAGCAGCTGGAAATGGACTGTAAAGTACCAGTTTATTGACAATGATGTAATGTTTGACTGGGTTGATTCATCCTAACTCCTGAATAAGTGGATCTTACAGTTCATCATTTCTAAGTTCAAGCAGAGCTATCATCAACCATACTGTATATTTATAGATATACCAACAACCATACTGTATATTTATATATATACAAACAACCATACTGTATATTTATAGATATACCAACAACCATACTGTATATTTATAGATATACCAACAACCATACTGTATATTTATAGATATACCAACAACCATACTGTATATTTATATATATACAAACAACCATACTGTATATTTATAGATATACCAACAACCATACTGTATATTTATAGCTATATCATCAACCATACTGTATATTTATAGATATGCCAACAACCATACTGTATATTTATAGATATACCAACAACCATACTGTATATTTATAGATATACAAACAACCATACTGTATATTTAGAGATATACCAACAACCATACTGTATATTTATAGCTATATCATCAATCATACTGTATATTTATAGATATACCAACAACCATACTGTATATTTATAGCTACAGTATATCAACAACCATACTGTATATTTATAACTATACCAGTCTTCAGGGGTGGACTGGCCATCTGGCATTTCTGGCAAATATCCTAGTGGGCCTGTCTGACTTATTTGTGCAAAATTATCATTATCTGGCTGATAATGGGTGACTCGAGGAAAGAAATGGGCTGTTGAGTGGACCCCAAGGAAAAAAATTGTCTTGTGTATTAGAAATGCTGGAGACGATTTCTAGTCCCAGTCCACCACTGCCAGTCTTGTTGGAGTAAAGCTATGGCCCAGTTGGCCTTTGAACCCCTAAAGCAGGGATCATCAACTAGATTTAGCCGCGGCCCGATTTGTTCTTGAGCGGATGGTCATGGGGCCGGAACATAAATACAAATCATTTGTAGACTGCAAATTGACCGCAAGATGCCCGAACAGATATAATATTTGACTAAAACATAATAATTTCAAACCTTGCTGTCATTTGTATATGATCACATGTACACTACATGACTAAAAGTATGTGGAGACCTGCTTGTCGAATACCCAAAATCATGGATATTAATATGGAGTTGGTCCCCCCTTTGCTGCAATAAAAGCCTCCACTCTTCTGGGAAGGCTTTCCACTAGATGTTGGAACATTTCTGCAGGGACTTTCTTCCATTCAGCCACAAGAGCATTAATGATATCTGGTACTGATGTTGGGCGATTAGGCCTGGCTTGCAGTCGGCGTTCCAATTCATCCTAAAAGTGTTCGATGGTGTTGAGGTCAGGGCTCTGTGCAGGCCAGTCAAGTTCTTCCACTCCGATCTTGACAAACCATTTCTGTATGGACCTTGCTTTGCGCATGGGGGCATTGTCATGCTGAAACAGGGCCTTCCCCAAACTGTTGCCACTAAAATCATCTAGAACGTAATTCTATGCTGTAGCGTTAATATTCACTGGAACTAAGGTGCCTAGCCCCAATCATGAAAAACAGCCCCAGACCATTATTCCTCCTCCACCAAACGTTACTATGCATTGAGGCAGGTATCGTCCTCCTGGCATCCGACAAACACAGATTTTGTCCGTCGGACTGCCAGGTGGTGAAGAGTGATTAATCACTCCAGAGAACACGTTTCCACTACTCCAGAGTCCAATTGCGACAAGCTTTACACCACTCTGGCCGACGCTTGGCGTTGCGCATCGTTATCTTAGGCTTGTGTGTGGCTGCCAGGCCATGGAAACCCATTTCATGATGCTCCTGACTAACATTTATTGTGCTGACATTGCTTCCAGAGGCAGTTTGGAACTCGGTAGTGAGTGTTTCAACCAAGGACAGAGGATTTTTACGCTCTACGCGCTTCAACACTCTGCAGTCCTGTTATGTGAGCTTGTGTGGCCTACCACTTTGAAACTGAGCCATTGCAGCTCCTAGACATTTTCACTTCACAATAACAGCACTTACAGTTGACCTGGGCAGCTCTAGCAGGGCAGACATTTGAGGAGCTGACTTGTTGGAAAGGTGGCATCCTATGACGGGGACGTTGAAAGTCACTGAGCTCTTCAGTTAGGTCATTATATTGCCAATGTTTGTCTATGGAGATTGCATGGCTGTGTTTTATACACCTGTCAGCAACGGCTGTGGCTGAAATAGCCGAATCCACTCATTTGAAGGTGTGCCACGTACATTTGGATATACAGTATAGTGTATCTCTCTATTGTGAGTGGGAATTTTTAAAAGTAAAATCATTTGGCGCTGATTTGCTGGTGTTTTCACAGTATTTTATGTCCAGCAATATACACTACTGGTCAAAATTTTTAGAACACCTACTCATTCAAGAGTTTTTCTTTATTTTTACTATTTTCTACATTGTAGAATAGTAGCGAAGACATCAAATCTTTGAAATAACACAAATGTAGTAACCAAAAAATTGTTCAACAAATCAAAATATATTTTATATTTGAGGTTCTTGAAAGTAGCCACACTTTGCCTTGATGACATCTTTGCACACTCTTGACATTCTCACAACCAGCTTCATGAGGTAGTCACCTCAAACGTATTTCAATGAACAGGTGTACCTTCTTAAAAGTTCATTTGTGGAATTTCTTTCCATCTTAATGCGTTTGAGCAATTCAATTGTGTTGTGAGAAGGTGGGGGTGGTATACAGAAGATTGTCCTATTTGGACCAAGTCCATATGGTGGCAAGAACAGCTCAAATAAGCAAAGAGAAACGACAGTCCATCATTACTTTAAGACATGAAGTTCAGTCAATATGGAAAATTTCAAGAACTTTGAAAGTTTCATCAAGTGCAGTACCAAAAACCATCAAGCGCTATGATGAAACTGGCTCTCACGAGGACCACCACAGGAAAGGAAGACCCAGAGTTACCTCTGCTGCAGAGGGTAAGTTCATTAGAGTTTCCAGCCTCAGAAATTGCAGCCCAAATAAATGCTTCACAGAGTTCAAGTAACAGACACATCTCAACATCAACTGTTCAGAGGAGACTGCGTGAATCAGGCCTTCATGGTCGAATTGCTGCAGAGAAACAACTACTAAAGGACACCATTAAGAAGAAGAGTCTTGCTTGGGCCAAGAGACACAAGGAATTTACATTAGATCGGTGGAAATGTGTGCTTTGTTCTGCAGTCCAAATTGGAGATTTTTGGTTCCAACCGCTATGTCTTTGTGAGACATGGTGGGTGAATGGACAGTCTCTGCATGTGTTTTTCCCACCGTAGAGCATGGAGGAGGTGTTATGGTGTGGAGGTGCTTTGCTGGTGACAGTGTTTGTGATTTATTTAGAATTCAAGGCACACTAAACCAGCATGGCTACCACAGCATTCTGCAGCAAAACGCCGTTCCATCTGGTTTGCGCATAGTGGGACTATCATTTGTTTTTTAACAGGACAATAACCCAAAACACACGTCCAGACTGTGTAAGGGCTGTTTTACCAAGAAGGAGAGTAATGGAGTGCTGCATCAGATGACCTGGGCTCCACAATCACCCGACCTCAACCCAATTGAGATGGTTTGGGATGAGTCGGACTGCAGACTGAAGGAAAAGCAGGGAAAGCTACTAAAAGTTGCTACGTGATTCCATATGTGTTATTTCATAGTTCTGATGTCTTCACTATTATTCTACAATGCAGAAAATAGTGAAATAAAGAAAAACCCTTGAATGAGTAGGTGTTCTAAAACTTTTGACCGGTAGTGCACATATATTTTAAGAATTGTTTTTGCTGAGAAATGCTGGAACCAAATAAAATTACCTGCTGGCCAAATTCAGCCTACAGGCCAGTTGGGAACTCTGTCCCAAAGCTTTAAAACAGCTGTCTGTTGTGGAACACTTCACTAAAATGGACCCGTTGTTATCTTATTTATCTATCTTTGTGGTGAGTGCAAGTCTCTGCTTCATGGTCTATAGGTCAAATGTCATAGCGCAGATTTGAATGAAGTGACATGCTCTTAAAGATTATCTGTTGATTTAATAAGCGGGGATGAGATTGTAAGAGAGTGTGTGTGTGTGTGTGGGGGTGGGGGGAGTGTTCACCAGGGCCTATGAAAGATAACCAGGAGAGCTCCTTGGGATTATATTCCCAGGTTGGATCGGCCTCATCTCTCAGGATTATGTTCATAAAAACATCCTTGTATTATATTTTGTGTGCTTATTGTATTAATGCTCTGAGCTAGTTCCCGGAAAAACCTCCGTCCCACGCCTGCTTTAAGGTAATCTTCTTCCACTTGAGCTTTTAAAATGTTTGGGTTCTCTGTCTTCCTAAAACCCCTTTTTCCAAAAGATATGCTACAAGGGTTATTCTCATCCTGGACGTCTGATGTGGGGAAAATAAGTATTTGTTACACTCACCTGTTTACACTGTAACACTGTACTCAGACAATACACACACAATGCTGCATATAATAGTCATCATATATAGTTTCTAGTCATTTTGTACCTCTCTTCCATGTATGTCTTCATCTGGTTTTACTGTGTTCCCCCCTGACTGCTTGTGTAGTTTACCTACCAAGACATAGGAATCCAACATGTCTACCCTATCAAGGCATCCTCCATTTTCTTAAGCCACAACATGGACAGAAGTTATCCTGTCTACTGTGAAGCTGATCTCTCATATGTACTAATGTATAATGTAACTTTTTATTCAATTTCCTTAGAAGCATTCTGTGACATCTGACAGACCAACGTGATTCAGAGTGAGCCCCCCCCCCCCCCGTCACCCGACCATACGGACTGCTTCTGTTCAGCCCTCAAATCACAACCTTTATAACAACAGATGCTTCCATACTCATTATCTATCTGAGTGGCTATCGAGACTTGACGTTCTGACCCACATGCTAAGGAGTTCAATTTATTAGATGCAATGGACAGGAGGGAGCGTCCAGAATGCCGATGCCTGATAGAAATAATATTTCATTTTTTCCCTTGTTGTTCTGAAATCCTGTCGGCAGCGCAGTAAGGAGCTCAGCGTCTAAAGAGGCTTTGGTGCATTCAGGGGAAAGATGGGCCATATTACAGAGGAACAGAAGCCTGCTTGATTAATGGGCAGGATAATCACCTCATCAAATCACTCTCACTTATTAAATCTTGTTTAATATCGTAATGAGGGCCTCCTGAGCAGCTTTGGTAAATTCCCACTCTCTCTCTTTCGCTCTCTCTCATTCTCTCTCTCTCTCTCTCTCTCTCTCTCTCTCTCTCTCTCTTTCTCTATCTCTCCCTCTCTCTCTCTCTCTCTCTCTCTCTCTCTCTCTCTCTCTGTCTCTCTCCCCCCTCCTCCTTTCACTCAGAGTGTTTGCAAAGCCAAACCGTGAGGCTTGAAGGAAGCTATTCACTCTAATTCTCATGGTCCCTCTCGTTCTCGCTCTCTCTCTCTCTGTAATTTTATAAATCTCTTGCCATTTTATCTGTTCCAACCGCTTTCTCTCTTGTTTCTTCCTCTTACCTTACCATTACTTCACTTGAAGAACAAGTGATTGGAAAAGAGGGAGAAAAGAGAGTGCCTCCTGTTTCATCAGTATGTTTCTCTGTGCTTCTATCTCCCAATAATGTTGAGCACCCTGAGTTTGGATATGATAGGGACTGTTCTGTAGTGTAGGGGTTAGGGACATGAACAGTTCTGTAGTGTAGGGGTTAGGGGTTAGGGACATGGACTGTTCTATAGTGTAGGGGTTAGGGACATGGACTGTTCTGTAGTGTAGGGGTTAGGGACATGGACTGTTCTGTAGTGTAGGGGTTAGGGACATGGCCTGTTCTGTAGTGTAGGGTTAGCGACATGGACTGTTCTGTAGTGAATGGGTTAGGGGTTAGGGACATGGACTGTTCTGTAGTGTAAAGGTTAGGGAAACAGACTGTTCTGTAGGGTAGGGGTTAGGGACATGGACTGTTCTGTAGTGTAGGGGTTAGCGACATGGACTGTTCTGTAGTGTAGGGGTTAGGGACATGGACTGTTCTGTAGTGTAGGGGTTAGGGACATGGACTGTTCTCTAGTGTAGGGGTTAGGGACATGGACTGTTCTCTAGTGTAAGTGTTAGGGGTTAGGGACATGGACTGTTCTCTAGTGTAGGGGTTAGGGTCATGGACTGTTCTGTAGTGTATGGGTTAGGGACATGGACTGTTCTGTAGAGTAGGGGTTAGGGACTTGGACTGTTCTGTAGTGTATGGGTTAGGGACATGGACTGTTCTCTAGTGTAGGGGTTAGGGACATGGACTGTTCTCTAGTGTAGGGGTTGGGGGTTAGTGACATGGACTGTTATGTACTTTAGGGGTTAGGGACATGGACTGTTCTCCAATGTTGGGGTTAGGGTCATGGACTGTTCTCTACTGTAGGGGTTAGGGTCATGGACTGTTCTGAAGTGTATGGGTTAGGGACATGGACTGTTCTCTAGTGTAGGGGTTAGGGACATGGACTGTTCTGTAGTGGAGGGGTTAGGGACATGGACTGTTCTGTAGTGTAGGGGTTAGGGACATGGACTGTTCTCTAGTGTAGGGGTTAGGGGTTAGTGACATGGACTGTTATGTACTGTAGGGGTTAGGGACATGGACTGTTCTCTAGTGTAGGGGTTAGGGACATGGACTGTTCTGTAGTGTAGGGGTTAGGGACATGGACTGTTCTCTAGTGTAGGGGTTAGGGTCATGGACTGTTCTGTAGTGTATGGGTTAGGGACATGGACTGTTCTGTAGAGTAGGGGTTAGGGACATGGACTGTTCTCTAGTGTAGGGGTTAGGGGTTAGTGACATGGACTGTTCTCTAGTGTAGGGGTTAGGGACATGGACTGTTCTGTAGTGTAGGGGTTAGGTGTTAGTGACATGGACTGTTCTGTAGTGTAGGTGTTAGGGACATGGACTGTTCTGTAGTGTAGGCACTTGGACTGTTCTTGGACTGTTCTGTAGAGTAGGGGTTAGGGGTTAGGGACATGGACTGTTATGTACTGTAGGGGTTAGGGACATGGACTGTTCTCTACTGTAGGGGTTAGGGTCATGGACTGTTCTGTAGTGTATGGGTTAGGGACATGGACTGTTCTCTAGTGTAGGGGTTAGGGGCATGGACTGTTCTGTAGTGTAGGGGTTAGGGACATGGACTGTTATCTAGTGTAAGTGTTAGGGGTTAGGGACATGGACTGTTCTCTAGTGTAGGGGTTAGGGTCATGGACTGATCTGTAGTGTATGGGTTAGGGACATGGACTGTTCTGTAGAGTAGGGGTTAGGGACATGGACTGTTCTCTAGTGTAGGGGTTAGGGGTTAGGGACATGTACTGTTCTGTAGTGCAGGGGTTAGGGACATGGACTGTTCTGTAGTGTAGGGGTTAGGTGTTAGTGACATGGACTGTTCTGTAGTGTAGGTGTTAGGGACATGGACTGTTCTGTAGTGTAGGGGTTAGGAACTTGGGCTGTTCTGTAGAGTAGGGGTTAGGGGTTAGGGACTTGAACTGTTCTGTATTGTAGGGGTTAGGGACATGGACTGTTCTCTAGTGTAGGGGTTAGGGACATGGACTGTTCTTTAGTGTATGGGTTAGGGACATGGAACTGTTCTGTAGTGTAGGGGCTAGGGACATGGCCCTGTCTGTAGTGTAGGGGTTAGAGGTTAGGGACATGGACTGTTCTGTAGTGTAGGGGTTAGGGAAATGGACTGTTCTGTAGTGGAGGGGCTAGGGACATGGACCTGTCTGTAGTGTAGGGGTTAGGAGTTAGGGACATGGACAGCTCTGTAGTGTCAGGGTTAGGGACATGGACTGTTCTGTAATGTAGGGGCTAGGGGTTAGGTGTTAGGGACATAGACAGTTCTGTAGTGTAGGGGATAGGCGTTAGGGACATGGACAGTTCTGTAGTGTCAGGGTTAGGGACATGGACTTTTCTGTAATGTAGAGGTTAGGGGTTAGGGACTTGGACTGTTCTGTAGTGTGGAGGTTAGGGACATGGACTGTTCTGTGGTGTAGGGGTTAGGGACATGTACTATTCTGTTGTTTATGGGTTAGGGACTTGGACTGTTCTGTAGTGTAGAGGTTTGGTGTTAGGGACATGGACTGTTATGTACTGTAGGGGTTAGGGACATGGACTGTTCTCTAGAGTAGGGGTTAGGGGTTAGGGACATGGACTGTTCTCTACTGTAGGGGTTAGGGTCATGGACTGTTCTGTAGTGTAGGGGTTAGGTGTTAGGGACATGGACTGTTATGTAGTGAATGGGTTAGGGACATGGACTGTTCTGTAGTGTAGAGGTTCGGTGTTAGGGACATGGACTGTTCTGTAGTGCAGGGGTTAGGGGTTAGGGACATGGACTGTTCTGTAGTGAATGGGTTAGGGACATGGACTGTTCTGTAGTGTAGGGGTTAGGAACATGGACTGTTCTGTAGTGTAGGGGATAAGGGTTTGAGACATGGACTGTTCTGTAGTGTAGGGGTTAGGGGTTAGTGACATGGACTGTTCTGTAGTGGAGAGGTTATGGGTTACGGACATGGACTGTTCTGTAGTGTAGGGGTTAGGGACATGGACTGTTCTGTAGTGTAGAGGTTAGGGGTTAGGGACATGGACTGTTATGTAGTGAATGGGTTAGGGACATGGACTGTTCTGTAGTGTAGAGGTTCGGTGTTAGGGACATGGACTGTTCTGTAGTGCAGGGTTTAGGGGTTAGGGACATGGACTGTTCTGTAGTGAATGGGTTAGGGACATGGACTGTTCTGTAGTGTAGGGGTTAGGAACATGGACTGTTCTGTAGTGGAGGGGTTAGGGGTTAGTGACATGGACTGTTCTGTAGTGAAGGGGTTAGGGGTTAGTGACATGGACTGTTCCGTAGTGTAGGGGTTAGGGGTTAGTGACATGGACTGTTCTGTAGTGAAGGGGTAAGGGGTTAGGGACATGGAAAGTTCCGTGGTGTATGGGTTAGGGGTTAGGGACATCGACATGGACTGATATGTAGTGTAGGGGTTAGAGGTTAGGGACATGGACTGTTCTGTAGTGTAGGGGTTAGGGAAATGGACTGTTCTGTAGTGGAGGGGCTAGGGACATGGACCTTTCTGTAGTGTAGGGGTTAGGTGTTAGGAACATAGACAGTTCTGTAGGGTAGGGTTTAGGGGTTAAGGACATGGACAGTTCTGTAGTGTAGGGGTTAGGGGTTAGGAGTTAGGGGTTAGGGACATGTACTGTTATTTAGTGTAGGGGTTACGGACATGGACTGTTCTGTAGTGTAGGGGTTAGGGACATGGATTGTTCTCTAGTGTAGGGGTTAGGGGTTAGGGACATGTACTGTTCTGTAGTGTAGGGGATAGGGGTTAGGGGTTAGGGACATGGACTGTTCTGTAGTGTAAGGGTTAGGGACATGGACTGTTCTCTAGTGTAGGGGTTAGGGGTTAGGGGTTAGGGACATGGACTGTTCTGTAGTGTAGGGGATAGGGGTTAGGGGTTAGGGACATGGACTGTTATGTAGTGTAGGGGTTAGGGACATGGACTGTTCTGTAGAGTAGGGGTTAGGGACATGGACTGTAATGTAGTGTATGGGTTAGGGACATGGACTGTTCTGTAGTGTAGGGGTTAGGTGTTAGGGACATGGACTGTTCGGTAGTGTAGGGGTTAGGAACATGGACTGTACTGTAGGGTAGGGGTTAGAGGTTAGAGACATGGACTGTTCTGTTGTGTAGGGGTTAGGGAAATGGACTGTTCTGTAGTGGAGGGGCTAGGGACATGGACCTGTCTGTAGTGTAGGGGTTAGGTGTTAGGGACATAGACAATTCTGTAGGGTAGGGGTTAGGGGTTAAGGACATGGACAGTTCTGTAGTGTAGGGGTTAGGGGTTAGGAGTTAGGGTTTAGGGACATGTAATGTTATTTAGTGTAGGGGTTACGGACATGGACTGTTCTGTAGTGTAGGGGTTAGGGGTTAGGAGTTAGGGGTTAGGGACATGTACTGTTATTTAGTGTAGGGGTTACGGACATGGACTGTTCTGTAGTGTAGGGGTTAGGGACATGGACTGTTCTCTAGTGTAAGTGTTAGGGGTTAGTGACATGGACTGTTATGTACTGTAGGGGTTAGGGACATGGACTGGTCTCTAGTGTAGGGGCTAGGGACATGGGCTGTTCTGTAGTGTAGGGGTTAGGTGTTAGTGACATGGACTGTTCTGTAGTGTAGGTGTTAGGGACATGGACTGTTCTGTAGTGTAGGGGTTAGGCACTTGGACTGTTCTGTAGAGTAGGGGTTAGGGGTTAGGGACATGGACTGTTATGTACTGTAGGGGTTAGGGTCATGGACTGTTCTCTACTGTAGGGGTTAGGGTCATGGACTGTTCTGTAGTGTATGGGTTAGGGACATGGACTGTTCTCTAGTGTAGGGGTTAGGGACATGGACTGTTCTGTAGTGTAGGGGTTAGGGACATGGACTGTTCTCTAGTGTAGGGGTTAGGGACATGGACTGTTCTGTAGTGTAGGGGTTAGCAACATGGACTGTTCTGTAGTGTAGGGGTTAGGGACATGGACTGTTCTCTAGTGTAAGTGTTAAGGGTTAGGGACATGGACTGTTCTCTAGTGTAGGGGTTAGGGTCATGGACTGTTCTGTAGTGTATGGGTTAGGGACATGGACTGTTCTGTAGAGTAGGGGTTAGGGACATGGACTGTTCTGTAGTGTATGGGTTAGGGACATGGACTGTTCTCTAGTGTAGGGGTTAGGGACATGGACTGTTCTGTAGTGTATGGGTTAGGGACATGGACTGTTCTCTAGTGTAAGTGTTAAGGGTTAGGGACATGGACTGTTCTCTAGTGTAGGGGTTAGGGACATGGATTGTTCTCTACTGTAGGGGTTAGGGTCATGGACTGTTCTCTACTGTAGGGGTTAGGGTCATGGACTGTTCTGAAGTGTATGGGTTAGGGACATGGACTGTTCTCTAGTGTAGGGGTTAGGGACATGGACTGTTCTGTACTGTATAGGTTAGGGACATGGACTGTTCTGTAGAGTAGGGGTTAGGGACATGGATTGTTCTCTAGTGTAGGGGTTAGGGGTTAGGGACATGGACTGTTCTGTAGTGTATGGGTTAGGGACATGGACTGTTCTCTAGTGTAGGGGTTAGGGACATGGACTGTTCTCTAGTGTAGGGGTTAGGGGTTAGTGACATGGACTGTTATGTACTGTAGGGGATAGAGACATGGACTGTTCTCTACTGTAGGGGTTAGGGTCATGGACTGTTCTCTACTGTAGGGGTTAGGGTCATGGACTGTTCTGAAGTGTATGGGTTAGGGACATGGACTGTTCTCTAGTGTAGGGGTTAGGGACATGGACTGTTCTGTAGTGTATGGGTTAGGGACATGGACTGTTCTGTAGAGTAGGGGTTAGGGACATGGACTGTTCTCTAGTGTAGGGGTTAGGGGTTAGTGACATGGACTGTTATGTACTGTAGGGGTTAGGGACATGGACTGTTCTCTAGTGTAGGGGTTAGGGACATGGACTGTTCTGTAGTGTAGGGGTTAGGTGTTAGTGACATTGACTGTTCTGTAGTGTAGGTGTTAGGGACATGGACTGTTCTGTAGTGTAGGGGTTAGGCACTTGGACTGTTCTGTAGAGTAGGGGTTAGGGGTTAGGGACATGGACTGTTATGTACTGTAGGGGTTAGGGACATGGACTGTTCTCTACAGTTCTGTAGTGTAGGGGTTAGGGACATGGACATGGACTGTTCTGTAGTGTGGGGGTTAGGGACATGGACTGTTCTATTGTATAGGGGTTAGGGATGTAGACAGTTCTGTAGTGTATGGGTTAGGGACATGGACTGTTCTGTAGTGTAGAGGTTAGGGGTTAGGGACATGGACTGTTCTGTAGTGAATGGGTTAGGGACATGGACTGTTCTGTAGTGTAGAGGTTCGGTGTCAGGGACATGGACTGTTCTGTAGTGCAGGGGTTAGGGGTTAGGGACATGGACTGTTCTGTAGTGAATGGGTTAGGGACATGGACTGTTCTGTAGTGTAGGGGTTAGGAACATGGACTGTTCTGTAGTGTAGGGGTTAAGGGTTTGAGACATGGACTGTTATGTAGTGTAGGGGTTAGAGATTAGGAACATGGACTGTTCTGTAGTGTAGGGGTTAGGGAAATGGACTGTTCTGTACTGTATAGGTTAGGGACATGGACTGTTCTGTAGAGTAGGGGTTAGGGACATGGATTGTTCTCTAGTGTAGGGGTTAGGGGTTAGTGACATGGACTGTTATGTAGTGTAGGTGTTAGGGACATGGACTGTTCTGTAGTGTAGGGGTTAGGCACTTGGACTGTTCTGTAGAGTAGGGGTTAGGGGTTAGGGACATGGACTGTTCTCTAGTGTAAGTGTTAAGGGTTAGGGACATGGACTGTTCTCTAGTGTAGGGGTTAGGGTCATGGACTGTTCTGTAGTGTATGGGTTAGGGACATGGACTGTTCTGTAGAGTAGGGGTTAGGGACATGGACTGTTCTGTAGTGTATGGGTTAGGGACATGGACTGTTCTCTAGTGTAGGGGTTAGGGACATGGACTGTTCTCTAGTGTAGGGGTTAGGGGTTAGTGACATGGACTGTTATGTACTGTAGGGGATAGGGACATGGACTGTTCTCTACTGTAGGGGTTAGGGTCATGGACTGTTCTCTACTGTAGGGGTTAGGGTCATGGACTGTTCTGAAGTGTATGGGTTAGGGACATGGACTGTTCTCTAGTGTAGGGGTTAGGGACATGGACTGTTCTGTAGTGTATGGGTTAGGGACATGGACTGTTCTGTAGAGTAGGGGTTAGGGACATGGACTGTTCTCTAGTGTAGGGGTTAGGGGTTAGTGACATGGACTGTTATGTACTGTAGGGGTTAGGGACATGGACTGTTCTCTAGTGTAGGGGTTAGGGACATGGACTGTTCTGTAGTGTAGGGGTTAGGTGTTAGTGACATTGACTGTTCTGTAGTGTAGGTGTTAGGGACATGGACTGTTCTGTAGTGTAGGGGTTAGGCACTTGGACTGTTCTGTAGAGTAGGGGTTAGGGGTTAGGGACATGGACTGTTATGTACTGTAGGGGTTAGGGACATGGACTGTTCTCTACAGTTCTGTAGTGTAGGGGTTAGGGACATGGACATGGACTGTTCTGTAGTGTGGGGGTTAGGGACATGGACTGTTCTATTGTATAGGGGTTAGGGATGTAGACAGTTCTGTAGTGTATGGGTTAGGGACATGGACTGTTCTGTAGTGTAGAGGTTAGGGGTTAGGGACATGGACTGTTCTGTAGTGAATGGGTTAGGGACATGGACTGTTCTGTAGTGTAGAGGTTCGGTGTCAGGGACATGGACTGTTCTGTAGTGCAGGGGTTAGGGGTTAGGGACATGGACTGTTCTGTAGTGAATGGGTTAGGGACATGGACTGTTCTGTAGTGTAGGGGTTAGGAACATGGACTGTTCTGTAGTGTAGGGGTTAAGGGTTTGAGACATGGACTGTTATGTAGTGTAGGGGTTAGAGATTAGGAACATGGACTGTTCTGTAGTGTAGGGGTTAGGGAAATGGACTGTTCTGTAGTGGAGGGGCTAGGGACATGGACCTGTCTGTAGTGTAGGGGTTAGGTGTTAGGGACATAGACAGTTCTGTAGGTTAGGGTTTAGGGGTTAAGGACATGGACAGTTAAGTAGTGTAGGGGTTAGGGGTTATGAGTTAGGGGTTAGGGACATGTACTGTTATTTAGTGTAGGGGTTACGGACATGGACTGTTCTGTAGTGTAGGGGTTAGGGACATGGACTGTTCTCTAGTGTAGGGGTTAGGGGTTAGGGACATGTACTGTTCTGTAGTGTAGGGGATAGGGGTTAGGGGTTAGGGACATGGACTGTTCTGTAGTGTAAGGGTTAGGGAAATGGACTGTTCTCTAGTGTAGGGGTTAGGGGTTAGGGGTTAGGGACATGGACTGTTCTGTAGTGTAGGGGATAGGGGTTAGGGGTTAGGGACATGGACTGTTATGTAGTGTAGGGGTTAGGGACATGGACTGTTCTGTAGTGTATTGGTTAGGGACATGGACTGTTCTGTAGAGTAGGGGTTAGGGACATGGACTGTTCTGTAGTGTATGGGTTAGGGACATGGACTGTTCTCTAGTGTAGGGGTTAGGGACATGGACTGTTCTCTAGTGTAGGGGTTAGGGGTTAGTGACATGGACTGTTATGTACTGTAGGGGTTAGGGACATGGACTGTTCTCTACTGTAGGGGTTAGGGTCATGGACTGTTCTCTAGTGTAGGGGTTAGGGTCATGGACTGTTCTGAAGTGTAGGGGTTAGGGACATGGACTGTTCTCTAGTGTAGGGGTTAGGGTCATGGACTGTTCTGTAGTGTATGGGTTAGGGACATGGACTGTTCTGTAGAGTAGGGGTTAGGGACATGGACTGTTCTCTAGTGTAGGGGTTAGGGGTTAGTGACATGGACTGTTATGTACTGTAGGGGTTAGGGACATGGACTGTTCTCTAGTGTAGGGGTTAGGGACATGGACTGTTCTGTAGTGTAGGGGTTAGGTGTTAGTGACATGGACTGTTCTGTAGTGTAGGTGTTAGGGACATGGACTGTTCTGTAGTGTAGGGGTTAGGCACTTGGACTGTTCTGTAGAGTAGGGGTTAGGGGTTAGGGACATGGACTGTTATGTACTGTAGGGGTTAGGGACATGGACTGTTCTCTACAGTTCTGTAGTGTAGGGGTTAGGGACATGGACATGGACTGTTCTGTAGTGTGGGGGTTAGGGACATGGACGGTTCTATTGTATAGGGGTTAGGGATGTAGACAGTTTTGTAGTGTATGGGTTAGGGACATGGACTGTTCTGTAGTGTAGAGGTTCGGTGTTAGGGACATGGACTGTTCTGTAGTGCAGGGGTTAGGGGTTAGGGACATGGACTGGTCTGTAGTGAATGGGTTAGGGACATGGACTGTTCTGTAGTGTAGGGGTTAGGAACATGGACTGTTCTGAAGTGGAGGGGTTATGGGTTACGGACATGGACTGTTCTGTAGTGTAGGGGTTAGGGGTTAGTGATATGGACTGTTCCGTAGTGTAGGGGTTAGGGGTTAGTGACATGGACTGTTCTGTAGTGAAGTGGTAAGGGGTTAGGGACATGGAAAGTTCTGTGGTGTATGGGTTAGGGGTTAGGGACATCGACATGGACTGTTATGTAGTGTAGGGGTTAGAGGTTAGGGACATTGACTGTTCTGTAGTGTAGGGGTTAGGGAAATGGACTGTTCTGTAGTGGAGGGGCTAGGGACATGGACCTGTCTGTATTGTAGGGGTTAGGTGTTAGGGACATAGACAGTTCTGTAGGGTAGGGTTTAGGGATTTAGGACATGAACAGTTCTGTAGTGTAGGGGTTAGGGGTTAGGGGTTAGGAGTTAGGGGTTAGGGACATGTACTGTTATTTAGTGTAGGGGTTACGGACATGGACTGTTCTGTAGTGTAGGGGTTAGGGACATGGACTGTTCTCTAGTGTAGGGGTTAGGGGTTAGGGACATGTACTGTTCTGTAGTGTAGGGGATAGGGGTTAGGGGTTAGGGACATGGACTGTTCTGTAGTGTAAGGGTTAGGGAAATGGACTGTTCTCTAGTGTATGGGTTAGTGGTTAGGGGTTAGGGACATGGACTGTTCTGTAGTGTAGGGGATAGGGGTTAGGGGTTAGGGACATGGACTGTTATGTAGTGTAGGGGTTAGGGACATGGACTGTTCTGTAGTGTAGGGGTTAGGTGTTAGGGACATGGACTGTTCTGTTGTGTAGGGGTTAGGGAAATGGACTGTTCTGTAGTGGAGGGGCTAGGGACATGGACCTGTCTGTAGTGTAGGGGTTAGGTGTTAGGGACATAGACAGTTCTGTAGGGTAGGGGTTAGGGGTTAGGAGTTAGGGGTTAGGGACATGTACTGTTATTTAGTGTAGGGGTTAGGGGTTAGGAGTTAGGGGTTAGGGACATGTACTGTTATTTAGTGTAGGGGTTACGGACATGGACTGTTCTGTAGTGTAGGGGTTAGGGACATGGACTGTTCTGTAGTGTAGGTGTTACGGACATGGAATGTTCTGTAGTGTAGGGGTTAGGGACATGGACTGTTCTCTAGTGTAAGTGTTAGGGGTTAGAGACATGGACTGTTATGTACTGTAAGGGTTAAGGACATGGACTGGTCTCTAGTGTAGGGGCTAGGGACATGGGCTGTTCTGTAGTGTAGGGGTTAGGGGTTAGTGACATGGACTGTTCTGTAGTGTAGGTGTTAGGGACATGGACTGTTCTGTAGTGTAGGGGTTAGGCACTTGGACTGTTCTGTAGAGTAGTTGTTAGGGGTTAGGGACATGGACTGTTATGTACTGTAGGGGTTAGGGTCATGGACTGTTCTCTACTGTAGGGGTTAGGGTCATGGACTGTTCTGTAGTGTATGGGTTAGGGACATGGACTGTTTTCTAGTGTAGGGGTTAGGGACATGGACTGTTCTGTAGTGTAGGGGTTAGGGACATGGACTGTTCTCTAGTGTAGGGGTTAGGGACATGGACTGTTCTGTAGTGTAGGGGTTAGCAACATGGACTGTTCTGTAGTGTAGGGGTTAGGGACATGGACTGTTCTCTAGTGTAAGTGTTAGGGGTTAGGGACATGGACTGTTCTCTAGTGTAGTGGTTAGGGTCATGGACTGTTCTGTAGTGTATGGGTTAGGGACATGGACTTTTCTGTAGAGTAGGGGTTAGGGACATGGACTGTTCTGTAGTGTATGGGTTAGGGACATGGACTGTTCTCTAGTGTAGGGGTTAGTGACATGGACTGTTTCTAGTGTAGGGGTTAGGGGTTAGTGACATGGACTGTTATGTACTGTAGGGGTTAGGGACATGGACTGTTCTCTACTGTAGGGGTTAGTGTCATGGACTGTTCTCTACTGTAGGGGTTAGGGTCATGGACTGTTCTGAAGTGTATGGGTTAGGGACATGGACTGTTCTCTAGTGTAGGGGTTAGGGACATGGACTGTTCTGTAGTGTAGGGGTTAGGGACATGGACTGTTCTCTAGTGTAGGGGTTAGGGTCATGGACTGTTCTGTAGTGTATGGGTTAGGGACATGGACTGTTCTGTAGAGTAGGGGTTAGGGACATGGACTGTTCTCTAGTGTAGGGGTTAGGGGTTAGTGACATGGACTGTTATGTACTGTAGGGGTTAGGGACATGGACTGTTCTCTAGTGTAGGGGTTAGGGACATGGACTGTTCTGTAGTGTAGGGGTTAGGTGTTAGTGACATGGACTGTTCTGTAGTGTAGGTGTTAGGGACATGGACTGTTCTGTAGTGTAGGGGTTAGGGACATGGACTGTTATGTACTGTAGGGGTTAGGGACATGGACTGTTCTCTACAGTTCTGTAGTGTAGGGGTTAGGGACATGGACATGGACTCTTCTGTAGTGTGGGGGTTAGGGACATGGACTGTTCTATTGTATAGGGGTTAGGGATGTAGACAGTTCTGTAGTGTATGGGTTAGGGACATGGACTGTTCTGTAGTGTAGAGGTTAGGGGTTAGGGACATGGACTGTTATGTAGTGAATGGGTTAGGGACATGGACTGTTCTGTAGTGTAGAGGTTCGGTGTTAGGGACATGGACTGTTCTGTAGTGCAGGGTTTAGGGGTTAGGGACATGGACTGTTCTGTAGTGAATGGGTTAGGGACATGGACTGTTCTGTTGTGTAGGGGTTAGGAACATGGACTGTTCTGTAGTGGAGGGGTTATGGGTTATGGACATGGACTGTTCTGTAGTGTAGGGGTTAGGGGTTAGTGACATGGACTGTTCTGTAGTGAAGGGGTTAGGGGTTAGTGACATGTACTGTTCCGTAGTGTAGGGGTTAGGGGTTAGTGACATGGACTGTTCTGTAGTGAAGGGGTAAGGGGTTAGGGACATGGAAAGTTCCGTGTTGTATGGGTTAGGGGTTAGGGACATCGACATGGACTGTTATGTAGTGTAGGGGTTAGAGGTTAGGGACATGGACTGTTCTGTAGTGTAGGGGTTAGGGAAATGGACTGTTCTGTAGTGGAGGGGCTAGGGACATGGACCTTTCTGTAGTGTAGGGGTTAGGTGTTAGGGACATAGACAGTTCTGTAGGGTAGGGTTTAGGGGTTAAGGACATGGACAGTTCTGTAGTGTAGGGGTTAGGGGTTAGGAGTTAGGGGTTAGGGACATGTACTGTTATTTAGTGTAGGGGTTACGGACATGGACTGTTCTGTAGTGTAGGGGTTAGGGACATGGACTGTTCTCTAGTGTAGGGGTTAGGGGTTAGGGACATGTACTGTTCTGTAGTGTAGGGGATAGGGGTTAGGGGTTAGGGACATGGACTGTTCTGTAGTGTAAGGGTTAGGGACATGGACTGTTCTCTAGTGTAGGGGTTAGGGGTTAGGGGTTAGGGACATGGACTGTTCTGTAGTGTAGGGGATAGATGTTAGGGGTTAGGGACATGGACTGTTATGTAGTGTAGGGGTTAGGGACATGGACTGTTCTGTAGAGTAGGGGTTAGGGACATGGACTGTAATGTAGTGTATGGGTTAGGGACATGGACTGTTCTGTAGTGTAGGGGTTAGGTGTTAGGGACATGGACCGTAATGTAGTGTATGGGTTAGGGACATGGACTGTTCCGTAGTGTAGGGGTTAGGAACATGGACTGTTCTGTAGGGTAGGGGTTAGAGGTTAGAGACATGGACTGTTCTGTTGTGTAGGGGTTAGGGAAATGGACTGTTCTGTAGTGGAGGGGCTAGGGACATGGACCTGTCTGTAGTGTAGGGGTTAGGTGTTAGGGACATAGACAATTCTGTAGGGTAGGGGTTAGGGGTTAAGGACATGGACAGTTCTGTAGTGTAGGGGTTAGGGGTTAGGAGTTAGGGGTTAGGGACATGTACTGTTATTTAGTGTAGGGGTTACGGACATGGACTGTTCTGTAGTGTAGGGGTTAGGGGTTAGGAGTTAGGGGTTAGGGACATGTACTGTTATTTAGTGTAGGGGTTACGGACATGGACTGTTCTGTAGTGTAGGGGTTAGGGACATGGACTGTTCTCTAGTGTAAGTGTTAGGGGTTAGTGACATGGACTGTTATGTACTGTAGGGGTTAGGGACATGGACTGGTCTCTAGTGTAGGGGCTAGGGACATGGGCTGTTCTGTAGTGTAGGGGTTAGGTGTTAGTGACATGGACTGTTCTGTAGTGTAGGTGTTAGGGACATGGACTGTTCTGTAGTGTAGGGGTTAGGCACTTGGACTGTTCTGTAGAGTAGGGGTTAGGGGTTAGGGACATGGACTGTTATGTACTGTAGGGGTTAGGGTCATGGACTGTTCTCTACTGTAGGGGTTAGGGTCATGGACTGTTCTGTAGTGTATGGGTTAGGGACATGGACTGTTCTCTAGTGTAGGGGTTAGGGACATGGACTGTTCTGTAGTGTAGGGGTTAGGGACATGGACTGTTCTCTAGTGTAGGGGTTAGGGACATGGACTGTTCTGTAGTGTAGGGGTTAGCAACATGGACTGTTCTGTAGTGTAGGGGTTAGGGACATGGACTGTTCTCTAGTGTAAGTGTTAAGGGTTAGGGACATGGACTGTTCTCTAGTGTAGGGGTTAGGGTCATGGACTGTTCTGTAGTGTATGGGTTAGGGACATGGACTGTTCTGTAGAGTAGGGGTTAGGGACATGGACTGTTCTGTAGTGTATGGGTTAGGGACATGGACTGTTCTCTAGTGTAGGGGTTAGGGACATGGACTGTTCTGTAGTGTATGGGTTAGGGACATGGACTGTTCTCTAGTGTAAGTGTTAAGGGTTAGGGACATGGACTGTTCTCTAGTGTAGGGGTTAGGGACATGGATTGTTCTCTACTGTAGGGGTTAGGGTCATGGACTGTTCTCTACTGTAGGGGTTAGGGTCATGGACTGTTCTGAAGTGTATGGGTTAGGGACATGGACTGTTCTCTAGTGTAGGGGTTAGGGACATGGACTGTTCTGTACTGTATAGGTTAGGGACATGGACTGTTCTGTAGAGTAGGGGTTAGGGACATGGATTGTTCTCTAGTGTAGGGGTTAGGGGTTAGTGACATGGACTGTTATGTACTGTAGGGGTTAGGGACATGGACTGTTCTCTAGTGTAGGGGTTAGGGACATGGACTGTTCTGTAGTGTAGGGGTTAGGTGTTAGTGACATGGACTGTTCTGTAGTGTAGGTGTTAGGGACATGGACTGTTCTGTAGTGTAGGGGTTAGGCACTTGGACTGTTCTGTAGAGTAGGGGTTAGGGGTTAGGGACATGGACTGTTCTCTAGTGTAAGTGTTAAGGGTTAGGGACATGGACTGTTCTCTAGTGTAGGGGTTAGGGTCATGGACTGTTCTGTAGTGTATGGGTTAGGGACATGGACTGTTCTGTAGAGTAGGGGTTAGGGACATGGACTGTTCTGTAGTGTATGGGTTAGGGACATGGACTGTTCTCTAGTGTAGGGGTTAGGGACATGGACTGTTCTCTAGTGTAGGGGTTAGGGGTTAGTGACATGGACTGTTATGTACTGTAGGGGATAGGGACATGGACTGTTCTCTACTGTAGGGGTTAGGGTCATGGACTGTTCTCTACTGTAGGGGTTAGGGTCATGGACTGTTCTGAAGTGTATGGGTTAGGGACATGGACTGTTCTCTAGTGTAGGGGTTAGGGACATGGACTGTTCTGTAGTGTATGGGTTAGGGACATGGACTGTTCTGTAGAGTAGGGGTTAGGGACATGGACTGTTCTCTAGTGTAGGGGTTAGGGGTTAGTGACATGGACTGTTATGTACTGTAGGGGTTAGGGACATGGACTGTTCTCTACTGTAGGGGTTAGGGTCATGGACTGTTCTGAAGTGTATGGGTTAGGGACATGGACTGTTCTCTAGTGTAGGGGTTAGGGACATGGACTGTTCTGTACTGTATAGGTTAGGGACATGGACTGTTCTGTAGAGTAGGGGTTAGGGACATGGATTGTTCTCTAGTGTAGGGGTTAGGGGTTAGTGACATGGACTGTTATGTACTGTAGGGGTTAGGGACATGGACTGTTCTCTAGTGTAGGGGTTAGGGACATGGACTGTTCTGTAGTGTAGGGGTTAGGTGTTAGTGACATGGACTGTTCTGTAGTGTAGGTGTTAGGGACATGGACTGTTCTGTAGTGTAGGGGTTAGGCACTTGGACTGTTCTGTAGAGTAGGGGTTAGGGGTTAGGGACATGGACTGTTCTCTAGTGTAAGTGTTAAGGGTTAGGGACATGGACTGTTCTCTAGTGTAGGGGTTAGGGTCATGGACTGTTCTGTAGTGTATGGGTTAGGGACATGGACTGTTCTGTAGAGTAGGGGTTAGGGACATGGACTGTTCTGTAGTGTATGGGTTAGGGACATGGACTGTTCTCTAGTGTAGGGGTTAGGGACATGGACTGTTCTCTAGTGTAGGGGTTAGGGGTTAGTGACATGGACTGTTATGTACTGTAGGGGATAGGGACATGGACTGTTCTCTACTGTAGGGGTTAGGGTCATGGACTGTTCTCTACTGTAGGGGTTAGGGTCATGGACTGTTCTGAAGTGTATGGGTTAGGGACATGGACTGTTCTCTAGTGTAGGGGTTAGGGACATGGACTGTTCTGTAGTGTATGGGTTAGGGACATGGACTGTTCTGTAGAGTAGGGGTTAGGGACATGGACTGTTCTCTAGTGTAGGGGTTAGGGGTTAGTGACATGGACTGTTATGTACTGTAGGGGTTAGGGACATGGACTGTTCTCTAGTGTAGGGGTTAGGGACATGGACTGTTCTGTAGTGTAGGGGTTAGGTGTTAGTGACATTGACTGTTCTGTAGTGTAGGTGTTAGGGACATGGACTGTTCTGTAGTGTAGGGGTTAGGCACTTGGACTGTTCTGTAGAGTAGGGGTTAGGGGTTAGGGACATGGACTGTTATGTACTGTAGGGGTTAGGGACATGGACTGTTCTCTACAGTTCTGTAGTGTAGGGGTTAGGGACATGGACATGGACTGTTCTGTAGTGTGGGGGTTAGGGACATGGACTGTTCTATTGTATAGGGGTTAGGGATGTAGACAGTTCTGTAGTGTATGGGTTAGGGACATGGACTGTTCTGTAGTGTAGAGGTTAGGGGTTAGGGACATGGACTGTTCTGTAGTGAATGGGTTAGGGACATGGACTGTTCTGTACTGTAGGGGTTAGGGACATGGACTGTTCTCTACAGTTCTGTAGTGTAGGGGTTAGGGACATGGACATGGACTGTTCTGTAGTGTGGGGGTTAGGGACATGGACTGTTCTATTGTATAGGGGTTAGGGATGTAGACAGATCTGTAGTGTATGGGTTAGGGACATGGACTGTTCTGTAGTGTAGAAGTTAGGGGTTAGGGACATGGACTGTTCTGTAGTGAATGGGTTAGGGACATGGACTGTTCTGTAGTGTAGAGGTTCGGTGTCAGGGACATGGACTGTTCTGT
The DNA here is from genome assembly GCF_013265735.2 of Oncorhynchus mykiss. NCBI lineage: Eukaryota > Metazoa > Chordata > Actinopteri > Salmoniformes > Salmonidae > Oncorhynchus > Oncorhynchus mykiss. The sequence goes on from NC_048568.1 coordinate 23,014,552, forward strand.
AGTGCAGGGGTTAGGGGTTAGGGACATGGACTGTTCTGTAGTGAATGGGTTAGGGACATGGACTGTTCTGTAGTGTAGGGGTTAGGAACATGGACTGTTCTGTAGTGTAGGGGTTAAGGGTTTGAGACATGGACTGTTATGTAGTGTAGGGGTTAGAGATTAGGAACATGGACTGTTCTGTAGTGTAGGGGTTAGGGAAATGGACTGTTCTGTACTGTATAGGTTAGGGACATGGACTGTTCTGTAGAGTAGGGGTTAGGGACATGGATTGTTCTCTAGTGTAGGGGTTAGGGGTTAGTGACATGGACTGTTATGTACTGTAGGGGTTAGGGACATGGACTGTTCTCTAGTGTAGGGGTTAGGGACATGGACTGTTCTGTAGTGTAGGGGTTAGGTGTTAGTGACATGGACTGTTCTGTAGTGTAGGTGTTAGGGACATGGACTGTTCTGTAGTGTAGGGGTTAGGCACTTGGACTGTTCTGTAGAGTAGGGGTTAGGGGTTAGGGACATGGACTGTTCTCTAGTGTAAGTGTTAAGGGTTAGGGACATGGACTGTTCTCTAGTGTAGGGGTTAGGGTCATGGACTGTTCTGTAGTGTATGGGTTAGGGACATGGACTGTTCTGTAGAGTAGGGGTTAGGGACATGGACTGTTCTGTAGTGTATGGGTTAGGGACATGGACTGTTCTCTAGTGTAGGGGTTAGGGACATGGACTGTTCTCTAGTGTAGGGGTTAGGGGTTAGTGACATGGACTGTTATGTACTGTAGGGGATAGGGACATGGACTGTTCTCTACTGTAGGGGTTAGGGTCATGGACTGTTCTCTACTGTAGGGGTTAGGGTCATGGACTGTTCTGAAGTGTATGGGTTAGGGACATGGACTGTTCTCTAGTGTAGGGGTTAGGGACATGGACTGTTCTGTAGTGTATGGGTTAGGGACATGGACTGTTCTGTAGAGTAGGGGTTAGGGACATGGACTGTTCTCTAGTGTAGGGGTTAGGGGTTAGTGACATGGACTGTTATGTACTGTAGGGGTTAGGGACATGGACTGTTCTCTAGTGTAGGGGTTAGGGACATGGACTGTTCTGTAGTGTAGGGGTTAGGTGTTAGTGACATTGACTGTTCTGTAGTGTAGGTGTTAGGGACATGGACTGTTCTGTAGTGTAGGGGTTAGGCACTTGGACTGTTCTGTAGAGTAGGGGTTAGGGGTTAGGGACATGGACTGTTATGTACTGTAGGGGTTAGGGACATGGACTGTTCTCTACAGTTCTGTAGTGTAGGGGTTAGGGACATGGACATGGACTGTTCTGTAGTGTGGGGGTTAGGGACATGGACTGTTCTATTGTATAGGGGTTAGGGATGTAGACAGTTCTGTAGTGTATGGGTTAGGGACATGGACTGTTCTGTAGTGTAGAGGTTAGGGGTTAGGGACATGGACTGTTCTGTAGTGAATGGGTTAGGGACATGGACTGTTCTGTAGTGTAGAGGTTCGGTGTCAGGGACATGGACTGTTCTGTAGTGCAGGGGTTAGGGGTTAGGGACATGGACTGTTCTGTAGTGAATGGGTTAGGGACATGGACTGTTCTGTAGTGTAGGGGTTAGGAACATGGACTGTTCTGTAGTGTAGGGGTTAAGGGTTTGAGACATGGACTGTTATGTAGTGTAGGGGTTAGAGATTAGGAACATGGACTGTTCTGTAGTGTAGGGGTTAGGGAAATGGACTGTTCTGTAGTGGAGGGGCTAGGGACATGGACCTGTCTGTAGTGTAGGGGTTAGGTGTTAGGGACATAGACAGTTCTGTAGGTTAGGGTTTAGGGGTTAAGGACATGGACAGTTAAGTAGTGTAGGGATTAGGGGTTATGAGTTAGGGGTTAGGGACATGTACTGTTATTTAGTGTAGGGGTTACGGACATGGACTGTTCTGTAGTGTAGGGGTTAGGGACATGGACTGTTCTCTAGTGTAGGGGTTAGGGGTTAGGGACATGTACTGTTCTGTAGTGTAGGGGATAGGGGTTAGGGGTTAGGGACATGGACTGTTCTGTAGTGTAAGGGTTAGGGAAATGGACTGTTCTCTAGTGTAGGGGTTAGGGGTTAGGGGTTAGGGACATGGACTGTTCTGTAGTGTAGGGGATAGGGGTTAGGGGTTAGGGACATGGACTGTTATGTAGTGTAGGGGTTAGGGACATGGACTGTTCTGTAGTGTATTGGTTAGGGACATGGACTGTTCTGTAGAGTAGGGGTTAGGGACATGGACTGTTCTGTAGTGTATGGGTTAGGGACATGGACTGTTCTCTAGTGTAGGGGTTAGGGACATGGACTGTTCTCTAGTGTAGGGGTTAGGGGTTAGTGACATGGACTGTTATGTACTGTAGGGGTTAGGGACATGGACTGTTCTCTACTGTAGGGGTTAGGGTCATGGACTGTTCTCTAGTGTAGGGGTTAGGGTCATGGACTGTTCTGAAGTGTATGGGTTAGGGACATGGACTGTTCTCTAGTGTAGGGGTCAGGGACATGGACTGTTCTGTAGTGTAGGGGTTAGGGACATGGACTGTTCTCTAGTGTAGGGGTTAGGGTCATGGACTGTTCTGTAGTGTATGGGTTAGGGACATGGACTGTTCTGTAGAGTAGGGGTTAGGGACATGGACTGTTCTCTAGTGTAGGGGTTAGGGGTTAGTGACATGGACTGTTATGTACTGTAGGGGTTAGGGACATGGACTGTTCTCTAGTGTAGGGGTTAGGGACATGGACTGTTCTGTAGTGTATGGGTTAGGTGTTAGTGACATGGACTGTTCTGTAGTGTAGGTGTTAGGGACATGGACTGTTCTGTAGTGTAGGGGTTAGGCACTTGGACTGTTCTGTAGAGTAGGGGTTAGGGGTTAGGGACATGGACTGTTATGTACTGTAGGGGTTAGGGACATGGACTGTTCTCTACAGTTCTGTAGTGTAGGGGTTAGGGACATGGACATGGACTGTTCTGTAGTGTGGGGGTTAGGGACATGGACGGTTCTATTGTATAGGGGTTAGGGATGTAGACAGTTTTGTAGTGTATGGGTTAGGGACATGGACTGTTCTGTAGTGTAGAGGTTCGGTGTTAGGGACATGGACTGTTCTGTAGTGCAGGGGTTAGGGGTTAGGGACATGGACTGGTCTGTAGTGAATGGGTTAGGGACATGGACTGTTCTGTAGTGTAGGGGTTAGGAACATGGACTGTTCTGAAGTGGAGGGGTTATGGGTTACGGACATGGACTGTTCTGTAGTGTAGGGGTTAGGGGTTAGTGATATGGACTGTTCCGTAGTGTAGGGGTTAGGGGTTAGGGACATAGACAGTTCTGTAGGGTAGGGTTTAGGGATTTAGGACATGAACAGTTCTGTAGTGTAGGGGTTAGGGGTTAGGGGTTAGGAGTTAGGGGTTAGGGACATGTACTGTTATTTAGTGTAGGGGTTACGGACATGGACTGTTCTGTAGTGTAGGGGTTAGGGGCATGGACTGTTCTCTAGTGTAGGGGTTAGGGGTTAGGGACATGTACTGTTCTGTAGTGTAGGGGATAGGGGTTAGGGGTTAGGGACATGGACTGTTCTGTAGTGTAAGGGTTAGGGAAATGGACTGTTCTCTAGTGTATGGGTTAGTGGTTAGGGGTTAGGGACATGGACTGTTCTGTAGTGTAGGGGATAGGGGTTAGGGGTTAGGGACATGGACTGTTATGTAGTGTAGGGGTTAGGGACATGGACTGTTCTGTAGTGTAGGGGTTAGGTGTTAGGGACATGGACTGTTCTGTTGTGTAGGGGTTAGGGAAATGGACTGTTCTGTAGTGGAGGGGCTAGGGACATGGACCTGTCTGTAGTGTAGGGGTTAGGTGTTAGGGACATAGACAGTTCTGTAGGGTAGGGGTTAGGGGTTAGGAGTTAGGGGTTAGGGACATGTACTGTTATTTAGTGTAGGGGTTAGGGGTTAGGAGTTAGGGGTTAGGGACATGTACTGTTATTTAGTGTAGGGGTTACGGACATGGACTGTTCTGTAGTGTAGGGGTTAGGGACATGGACTGTTCTGTAGTGTAGGTGTTACGGACATGGAATGTTCTGTAGTGTAGGGGTTAGGGACATGGACTGTTCTCTAGTGTAAGTGTTAGGGGTTAGAGACATGGACTGTTATGTACTGTAAGGGTTAAGGACATGGACTGGTCTCTAGTGTAGGGGCTAGGGACATGGGCTGTTCTGTAGTGTAGGGGTTAGGGGTTAGTGACATGGACTGTTCTGTAGTGTAGGTGTTAGGGACATGGACTGTTCTGTAGTGTAGGGGTTAGGCACTTGGACTGTTCTGTAGAGTAGGGGTTAGGGGTTAGGGACATGGACTGTTATGTACTGTAGGGGTTAGGGTCATGGACTGTTCTCTACTGTAGGGGTTAGGGTCATGGACTGTTCTGTAGTGTATGGGTTAGGGACATGGACTGTTTTCTAGTGTAGGGGTTAGGGACATGGACTGTTCTGTAGTGTAGGGGTTAGGGACATGGACTGTTCTCTAGTGTAGGGGTTAGGGACATGGACTGTTCTGTAGTGTAGGGGTTAGCAACATGGACTGTTCTGTAGTGTAGGGGTTAGGGACATGGACTGTTCTCTAGTGTAAGTGTTAGGGGTTAGGGACATGGACTGTTCTCTAGTGTAGTGGTTAGGGTCATGGACTGTTCTGTAGTGTATGGGTTAGGGACATGGACTTTTCTGTAGAGTAGGGGTTAGGGACATGGACTGTTCTGTAGTGTATGGGTTAGGGACATGGACTGTTCTCTAGTGTAGGGGTTAGTGACATGGACTGTTTCTAGTGTAGGGGTTAGGGGTTAGTGACATGGACTGTTATGTACTGTAGGGGTTAGGGACATGGACTGTTCTCTACTGTAGGGGTTAGTGTCATGGACTGTTCTCTACTGTAGGGGTTAGGGTCATGGACTGTTCTGAAGTGTATGGGTTAGGGACATGGACTGTTCTCTAGTGTAGGGGTTAGGGACATGGACTGTTCTGTAGTGTAGGGGTTAGGGACATGGACTGTTCTCTAGTGTAGGGGTTAGGGTCATGGACTGTTCTGTAGTGTATGGGTTAGGGACATGGACTGTTCTGTAGAGTAGGGGTTAGGGACATGGACTGTTCTCTAGTGTAGGGGTTAGGGGTTAGTGACATGGACTGTTATGTACTGTAGGGGTTAGGGACATGGACTGTTCTCTAGTGTAGGGGTTAGGGACATGGACTGTTCTGTAGTGTAGGGGTTAGGTGTTAGTGACATGGACTGTTCTGTAGTGTAGGTGTTAGGGACATGGACTGTTCTGTAGTGTAGGGGTTAGGGACATTTGACTGTTATGTACTGTAGGGGTTAGGGACATGGACTGTTCTCTACAGTTCTGTAGTGTAGGGGTTAGGGACATGGACATGGACTCTTCTGTAGTGTGGGGGTTAGGGACATGGACTGTTCTATTGTATAGGGGTTAGGGATGTAGACAGTTCTGTAGTGTATGGGTTAGGGACATGGACTGTTCTGTAGTGTAGAGGTTAGGGGTTAGGGACATGGACTGTTATGTAGTGAATGGGTTAGGGACATGGACTGTTCTGTAGTGTAGAGGTTCGGTGTTAGGGACATGGACTGTTCTGTAGTGCAGGGTTTAGGGGTTAGGGACATGGACTGTTCTGTAGTGAATGGGTTAGGGACATGGACTGTTCTGTTGTGTAGGGGTTAGGAACATGGACTGTTCTGTAGTGGAGGGGTTATGGGTTACGGACATGGACTGTTCTGTAGTGTAGGGGTTAGGGGTTAGTGACATGGACTGTTCTGTAGTGAAGGGGTTAGGGGTTAGTGACATGTACTGTTCCGTAGTGTAGGGGTTAGGGGTTAGTGACATGGACTGTTCTGTAGTGAAGGGGTAAGGGGTTAGGGACATGGAAAGTTCCGTGTTGTATGGGTAAGGGGTTAGGGACATCGACATGGACTGTTATGTAGTGTAGGGGTTAGAGGTTAGGGACATGGACTGTTCTGTAGTGTAGGGGTTAGGGAAATGGACTGTTCTGTAGTGGAGGGGCTAGGGACATGGACCTTTCTGTAGTGTAGGGGTTAGGTGTTAGGGACATAGACAGTTCTGTAGGGTAGGGTTTAGGGGTTAAGGACATGGACAGTTCTGTAGTGTAGGGGTTAGGGGTTAGGAGTTAGGGGTTAGGGACATGTACTGTTATTTAGTGTAGGGGTTACGGACATGGACTGTTCTGTAGTGTAGGGGTTAGGGACATGGACTGTTCTCTAGTGTAGGGGTTAGGGGTTAGGGACATGTACTGTTCTGTAGTGTAGGGGATAGGGGTTAGGGGTTAGGGACATGGACTGTTCTGTAGTGTAAGGGTTAGGGACATGGACTGTTCTCTAGTGTAGGGGTTAGGGGTTAGGGGTTAGGGACATGGACTGTTCTGTAGTGTAGTGGATAGATGTTAGGGGTTAGGGACATGGACTGTTATGTAGTGTAGGGGTTAGGGACATGGACTGTTCTGTAGAGTAGGGGTTAGGGACATGGACTGTAATGTAGTGTATGGGTTAGGGACATGGACTGTTCTGTAGTGTAGGGGTTAGGTGTTAGGGACATGGACCGTAATGTAGTGTATGGGTTAGGGACATGGACTGTTCCGTAGTGTAGGGGTTAGGAACATGGACTGTTCTGTAGGGTAGGGGTTAGAGGTTAGAGACATGGACTGTTCTGTTGTGTAGGGGTTAGGGAAATGGACTGTTCTGTAGTGGAGGGGCTAGGGACATGGACCTGTCTGTAGTGTAGGGGTTAGGTGTTAGGGACATAGACAATTCTGTAGGGTAGGGGTTAGGGGTTAAGGACATGGACAGTTCTGTAGTGTAGGGGTTAGGGGTTAGGAGTTAGGGGTTAGGGACATGTACTGTTATTTAGTGTAGGGGTTACGGACATGGACTGTTCTGTAGTGTAGGGGTTAGGGGTTAGGAGTTAGGGGTTAGGGACATGTACTGTTATTTAGTGTAGGGGTTACGGACATGGACTGTTCTGTAGTGTAGGGGTTAGGGACATGGACTGTTCTCTAGTGTAAGTGTTAGGGGTTAGTGACATGGACTGTTATGTACTGTAGGGGTTAGGGACATGGACTGGTCTCTAGTGTAGGGGCTAGGGACATGGGCTGTTCTGTAGTGTAGGGGTTAGGTGTTAGTGACATGGACTGTTCTGTAGTGTAGGTGTTAGGGACATGGACTGTTCTGTAGTGTAGGGGTTAGGCACTTGGACTGTTCTGTAGAGTAGGGGTTAGGGGTTAGGGACATGGACTGTTATGTACTGTAGGGGTTAGGGTCATGGACTGTTCTCTACTGTAGGGGTTAGGGTCATGGACTGTTCTGTAGTGTATGGGTTAGGGACATGGACTGTTCTCTAGTGTAGGGGTTAGGGACATGGACTGTTCTGTAGTGTAGGGGTTAGGGACATGGACTGTTCTCTAGTGTAGGGGTTAGGGACATGGACTGTTCTGTAGTGTAGGGGTTAGCAACATGGACTGTTCTGTAGTGTAGGGGTTAGGGACATGGACTGTTCTCTAGTGTAAGTGTTAAGGGTTAGGGACATGGACTGTTCTCTAGTGTAGGGGTTAGGGTCATGGACTGTTCTGTAGTGTATGGGTTAGGGACATGGACTGTTCTGTAGTGTATGGGTTAGGGACATGGACTGTTCTCTAGTGTAGGGGTTAGGGACATGGACTGTTCTCTAGTGTAGGGGCTAGGGGTTAGTGACATGGACTGTTATGTACTGTAGGGGTTAGGGACATGGACTGTTCTCTAGTGTAGGGGTTAGGGACATGGACTGTTCTGTAGTGTAGGGGTTAGGTGTTAGTGACATGGACTGTTCTGTAGTGTAGGTGTTAGGGACATGGACTGTTCTGTAGTGTAGGGGTTAGGCACTTGGACTGTTCTGTAGAGTAGGGGTTAGGGGTTAGGGACATGGACTGTTCTCTAGTGTAAGTGTTAAGGGTTAGGGACATGGACTGTTCTCTAGTGTAGGGGTTAGGGTCATGGACTGTTCTGTAGTGTATGGGTTAGGGACATGGACTGTTCTGTAGAGTAGGGGTTAGGGACATGGACTGTTCTGTAGTGTATGGGTTAGGGACATGGACTGTTCTCTAGTGTAGGGGTTAGGGACATGGACTGTTCTCTAGTGTAGGGGTTAGGGGTTAGTGACATGGACTGTTATGTACTGTAGGGGATAGGGACATGGACTGTTCTCTACTGTAGGGGTTAGGGTCATGGACTGTTCTCTACTGTAGGGGTTAGGGTCATGGACTGTTCTGAAGTGTATGGGTTAGGGACATGGACTGTTCTCTAGTGTAGGGGTTAGGGACATGGACTGTTCTGTAGTGTATGGGTTAGGGACATGGACTGTTCTGTAGAGTAGGGGTTAGGGACATGGACTGTTCTCTAGTGTAGGGGTTAGGGGTTAGTGACATGGACTGTTATGTACTGTAGGGGTTAGGGACATGGACTGTTCCGTAGTGTAGGGGTTAGGGGTTAGTGACATGGACTGTTCTGTAGTGAAGGGGTAAGGGGTTAGGGACATGGAAAGTTCCGTGTTGTATGGGTTAGGGGTTAGGGACATCGACATGGACTGTTATGTAGTGTAGGGGTTAGAGGTTAGGGACATGGACTGTTCTGTAGTGTAGGGGTTAGGGAAATGGACTGTTCTGTAGTGGAGGGGCTAGGGACATGGACCTTTCTGTAGTGTAGGGGTTAGGTGTTAGGGACATAGACAGTTCTGTAGGGTAGGGTTTAGGGGTTAAGGACATGGACAGTTCTGTAGTGTAGGGGTTAGGGGTTAGGAGTTAGGGGTTAGGGACATGTACTGTTATTTAGTGTAGAGGTTACGGACATGGACTGTTCTGTAGTGTAGGGGTTAGGGACATGGACTGTTCTCTAGTGTAGGGGTTAGGGGTTAGGGACATGTACTGTTCTGTAGTGTAGGGGATAGGGGTTAGGGGTTAGGGACATGGACTGTTCTGTAGTGTAAGGGTTAGGGACATGGACTGTTCTCTAGTGTAGGGGTTAGGGGTTAGGGGTTAGGGACATGGACTGTTCTGTAGTGTAGGGGATAGATGTTAGGGGTTAGGGACATGGACTGTTATGTAGTGTAGGGGTTAGGGACATGGACTGTTCTGTAGAGTAGGGGTTAGGGACATGGACTGTAATGTAGTGTATGGGTTAGGGACATGGACTGTTCTGTAGTGTAGGGGTTAGGTGTTAGGGACATGGACCGTAATGTAGTGTATGGGTTAGGGACATGGACTGTTCCGTAGTGTAGGGGTTAGGAACATGGACTGTTCTGTAGGGTAGGGGTTAGAGGTTAGAGACATGGACTGTTCTGTTGTGTAGGGGTTAGGGAAATGGACTGTTCTGTAGTGGAGGGGCTAGGGACATGGACCTGTCTGTAGTGTAGGGGTTATGTGTTAGGGACATAGACAATTCTGTAGGGTAGGGGTTAGGGGTTAAGGACATGGACAGTTCTGTAGTGTAGGGGTTAGGGGTTAGGAGTTAGGGGTTAGGGACATGTACTGTTATTTAGTGTAGGGGTTACGGACATGGACTGTTCTGTAGTGTAGGGGTTAGGGGTTAGGAGTTAGGGGTTAGGGACATGTACTGTTATTTAGTGTAGGGGTTACGGACATGGACTGTTCTGTAGTGTAGGGGTTAGGGACATGGACTGTTCTCTAGTGTAAGTGTTAGGGGTTAGTGACATGGACTGTTATGTACTGTAGGGGTTAGGGACATGGACTGGTCTCTAGTGTAGGGGCTAGGGACATGGGCTGTTCTGTAGTGTAGGGGTTAGGTGTTAGTGACATGGACTGTTCTGTAGTGTAGGTGTTAGGGACATGGACTGTTCTGTAGTGTAGGGGTTAGGCACTTGGACTGTTCTGTAGAGTAGGGGTTAGGGGTTAGGGACATGGACTGTTATGTACTGTAGGGGTTAGGGTCATGGACTGTTCTCTACTGTAGGGGTTAGGGTCATGGACTGTTCTGTAGTGTATGGGTTAGGGACATGGACTGTTCTCTAGTGTAGGGGTTAGGGACATGGACTGTTCTGTAGTGTAGGGGTTAGGGACATGGACTGTTCTCTAGTGTAGGGGTTAGGGACATGGACTGTTCTGTAGTGTAGGGGTTAGCAACATGGACTGTTCTGTAGTGTAGGGGTTAGGGACATGGACTGTTCTCTAGTGTAAGTGTTAAGGGTTAGGGACATGGACTGTTCTCTAGTGTAGGGGTTAGGGTCATGGACTGTTCTGTAGTGTATGGGTTAGGGACATGGACTGTTCTGTAGTGTATGGGTTAGGGACATGGACTGTTCTCTAGTGTAGGGGTTAGGGACATGGACTGTTCTCTAGTGTAGGGGTTAGGTGTTAGTGACATGGACTGTTCTGTAGTGTAGGTGTTAGGGACATGGACTGTTCTGTAGTGTAGGGGTTAGGCACTTGGACTGTTCTGTAGAGTAGGGGTTAGGGGTTAGGGACATGGACTGTTCTCTAGTGTAAGTGTTAAGGGTTAGGGACATGGACTGTTCTCTAGTGTAGGGGTTAGGGTCATGGACTGTTCTGTAGTGTAGGGGTTAGGTGTTAGTGACATTGACTGTTCTGTAGTGTAGGTGTTAGGGACATGGACTGTTCTGTAGTGTAGGGGTTAGGCACTTGGACTGTTCTGTAGAGTAGGGGTTAGGGGTTAGGGACATGGACTGTTATGTACTGTAGGGGTTAGGGACATGGACTGTTCTCTACAGTTCTGTAGTGTAGGGGTTAGGGACATGGACATGGACTGTTCTGTAGTGTGGGGGTTAGGGACATGGACTGTTCTATTGTATAGGGGTTAGGGATGTAGACAGTTCTGTAGTGTATGGGTTAGGGACATGGACTGTTCTGTAGTGTAGAGGTTAGGGGTTAGGGACATGGACTGTTCTGTAGTGAATGGGTTAGGGACATGGACTGTTCTGTAGTGTAGAGGTTCGGTGTTAGGGACATGGACTGTTCTGTAGTGCAGGGGTTAGGGGTTAGGGACATGGACTGTTCTGTAGTGAATGGGTTAGGGACATGGACTGTTCTGTAGTGTAGGGGTTAGGAACATGGACTGTTCTGTAGTGTAGGGGTTAAGGGTTTGAGACATGGACTGTTATGTAGTGTAGGGGTTAGAGGTTAGGGACATGGACTGTTCTGTAGTGTAGGGGTTAGGGAAATGGACTGTTCTGTAGTGGAGGGGCTAGGGACATGGACCTGTCTGTAGTGTAGGGGTTAGGTGTTAGGGACATAGACAGTTCTGTAGGGTAGGGGTTAGGGGTTAAGGACATGGACAGTTCTGTAGTGTAGGGGTTAGGGGTTAGGAGTTAGGGGTTAGGGACATGTACTGTTATTTAGTGTAGGGGTTACGGACATGGACTGTTCTCTAGTGTAGGGGTTAGGTGTTAGTGACATGGACTGTTCTGTAGTGTAGGTGTTAGGGACATGGACTGTTCTGTAGTGTAGGGGTTAGGCACTTGGACTGTTCTGTAGAGTAGGGGTTAGGGGTTAGGGACATGGACTGTTATGTACTGTAGGGGTTAGGGACATGGACTGTTCTCTACAGTTCTGTAGTGTAGGGGTTAGGGACATGGACATGGACTGTTCTGTAGTGTGGGGGGTAGGGACATGGACTGTTCTATTGTATAGGGGTTAGGGATGTAGACAGTTCTGTAGTGTATGGTTTAGGGACATGGACTGTTCTGTAGTGTAGAGGTTAGGGGTTAGGGACATGGACTGTTCTGTACTGAATGGGTTAAGGACATGGACTGTTCTGTAGTGTAGAGGTTCGGTGTTAGGGACATGGACTGTTCTGTAGTGCAGGGGTTAGGGGTTAGGGACATGGACTGTTCTGTAGTGAATGGGTTAGGGACATGGACTGTTCTGTAGTGTAGGGGTTAGGAACATGGACTGTTCTGTAGTGTAGGGGTTAAGGGTTTGAGACATGGACTGTTCTGTAGTGTAGGGGTTAGGGGTTAGTGACATGGACTGTTCTGTAGTGGAGAGGTTATGGGTTACGGACATGGACTGTTCTGTAGTGTAGGGGTTAAGGGTTTGAGACATGGACTGTTCTGTAGTGTAGGGGTTAGGGGTTAGTGACATGGACTGTTCTGTAGTGAAGGGGTTAGTGGTTAGTGACATGGACTGTTCCGTAGTGAAGGGGTAAGGGGTTAGGGACATGGAAAGTTCCGTGGTGTATGGGTTAGGGGTTAGGGACATCGACATGGACTGTTATGTAGTGTAGGGGTTAGAGGTTAGGGACATGGACTGTTCTGTAGTGTAGGGGTTAGGGAAATGGACTGTTCTGTAGTGGAGGGGATAGGGACATGAACCTGTCTGTAGTGTAGGGGTTAGGTGTTAGGGACATAGACAGTTCTGTAGGGTAGGGTTTAGGGGTTAAGGACATGGACAGTTAAGTAGTTTAGGGGTTAGGAGTTAGGGGTTAGGGACATGTACTGTTATTTAGTGTAGGGGTTACGGACATGGACTGTTCTGTAGTGTAGGGGTTAGGGACATGGACTGTTCTCTAGTGTAGGGGTTAGGGGTTAGGGACATGGACTGTTCTGTAGTGTAAGGGTTAGGGACATGGACTGTTCTCTAGTGTAGGGGTTAGGGGTTAGGGGTTAGGGACATGGACTGTTCTGTAGTGTAGGGGATAGGGGTTAGGGGTTAGGGACATGGACTGTTATGTAGTGTAGGGGTTAGGGACATGGACTGTTCTGTAGTGTAGGGATTAGGGACATGGACTGTAATGTAGTGTATGGGTTAGGGACATGGACTGTTCTGTAGTGTAGGGGTTAGGTGTTAGGTACATGGACTGTTCCGTAGTGTAGGGGTTAGGAACATGGACTGTTCTGTAGGGTAGGGGTTAGAGGTTAGGGACATGGACTGTTCTGTTGTGTAGGGGTTAGGGAAATGGACTGTTCTGTAGTGGAGGGGCTAGGGACATGGACCTGTCTGTAGTGTAGGGGTTAGGTGTTAGGGACATGGACTGTTCCGTAGTGTAGGGGTTAGGAACATGGACTGTTCTGTAGTGAAGGGGTAAGGGTGTTAGGGACATGGAATGTTCTGTGGTGTATGGGTTAGGGGCATGGACTGTTATGTAGTGTATGGGTTAGGGACATGGACTGTTCTGTAGTGTAGGGGTTAGGTGTTAGGGACATGGACTGTTCTATAGTGTAGGTGTTAGGGACATGGACTGTTCTGTAGTGTAGGGGTTAGGGACTTGGACTGTTCTGTAGAGTAGGGGTTAGGAGTTAGGGACTTGAGCTGTTCTGTACTGTAGGGGTTAGGGACATGGACTGTTCTGTAGTGTATGTGTTAGGGGTCAGGGACATGGACTGTTATTTACTGTAGCGGTTCGGGACATGGACTGTTCTCTAGTGAAGGGGTTAGGAACATGGACTGTTCTGTAGTGTATGGGTTAGGGACATGGACTGTTATTTACTGTAGGGGTTCGGGACATGGACTGTTCTGTAGTGGAGGGGTTATGGGTTAGGGACATGGACTGTTCCGTAGTGTAGGGGTTAGGGGTTAGGGACATGGACTATTCTGTAGTGAAGGGATAAGGGGTTAGGGACATGGAAAGTTATGTGGTGTATGTGTTAGGGGTTAGGGACATCGACATGGATGTAGAGTAGGGGTTAGGGAAATTGACTGTTCTGTAGTGCAGGGGCTAGGGACATGGACCTGTCTTTAGTGTAGGGGTTAGGTGTTAGGGACATAGACAGTTCTGTAGTGTAGGGGTTAAGGACATGGACAGTTCTGTAGTGTCAGGGTTAGGGACATGGACTGTTCTGTAATTTAGGGGTTAGGGGTTAGGGGTTAGGGACATGGACTGTTCTGTAGTGTGGGGGTAAGGGACATGGACTGTTCTGTGGTGTAGGGGTTAGGGACATGGAGTGTTCTGTTGTTTATGGGTTAGGGACTTGGACTGTTCTGTAGTGCAGAGGTTAAGTGTGAGGGACATGGACTGTTATGTACTGTAGGGGTTAGGGACATGGACTGTTCTCTAGTGTAGGGTTTAGGGGTTAGGGACATGGACTGTTCTGTACTGTAGGGGTTAGGTGTTAGGGACATGGACTGTTATGTACTGTAGGGGTTAGGGACATGGACTGTTCTCTAGTGTAGGGGTTAGGGGTTAGGGACATGGACTGTTCTATAGTGTATGGGTTAGGGACATGGACTGTTCTGTAGTGTAGAGGTTCGGTGTTAGGGACATGAACTGTTCTGTAGTGCAGGGGTTAGGGGTTAGGGGTTAGGGACATGGACTGTCCTGTAGTGTAGGGGTTAGGTGTTAGGGACATGGACTGTTCTGTAGTGTAGGTGTTAGGGACATGGACTGTTGTGTAGTGTAGGGGTTAGGGACTTGGACTGTTCTGTAGAGTAGGGGTTAGGGGTTAGGGACTTGAACTGCTCTGTATTGTAGGGGTTAGGGACATAGACTGTTCTGTACTGTAGGGTTTAGGGATTAGGGACATGGCCAGTTATGTACTGTAGGGTTTAGGGACATGGACTGTTCTCTAGTGTAGGGGTTAGGGACATGGACTGTTCTGTAGTGTATGGGTTAGGGACATGGACTGTTCTGTAGTGTAGGGATTAGAGGTTAGAGAGATGGACTGTTATGAGTGTAGGGGTTAGGGACATGGACTGTTCTGTAGTGTCAGGGAAAGGAGTTTGGGACCTGGACTGTTCTCTGGTGTAGGGGTTAGGGGTTCGGGGCATGGATTGTCATATAGTGTAGGTGTTAGGGACATGGACTGTTCTCTGGTGTAGGTGTTAGGGACATGGACTGTTATGTGGTGTAGGGATTAGGGACATGGACTGTTTTGTGGTGTAGGGCTTAGGGACATGGACTGTTCTATAGTGTAGGGGTTAGGGACATGGACTGTTCTGTAGTGTAGGGGTTAGGGACATGGACTGTTCTATAGTGTAGGGGTTAGGAACATGGACTGTTCTATAGTGTAGGGGTTAGGGACATGGACTGTTGTGTAATGTAGGGGTTAGGGGTTGGGGACATGGACTGTTCTGTAGTGTAGGAGTTAGGGACATGGACTGTTCTGTAGTGTAGGGGTTAGGGACATGTACTGTTATGTAATGTAGGGGTTAGGTGTTAGGGACATGGACTGTTCTGTAGGGTCGGAGTTAGGGACATGGACTGTTCTATAGTGTAGGGGTTAGGGACATGGACTGTTCTGTAGTGTAGGAGTTAGGGACATGGACTGTTCTGTAGGGTAGGGATTAGGGACATGGAATGTTCTGTAGGGTAGGGTTTAGGGACATGGACTGTTCTGTAGGGTAGGGGTTAGGGGTTAGGGACATGGACTGTTCTGTAGTGTAGGAGTTAGGGACATGGAATGTTCTGTAGGGTAGGGTTTAGGAACATGGACTGTTCTGTAGTGTAGGCGTTAGGGGTTACAGACATGGACTGTTCTGTAGTGTAGGAGTTAGGGATATGGACTGTTCTGTAGGGTAGGGGTTAGGTACATGGACTGTTCTGTAGGGTAGGGGTTAGGGGTTAGGGACATGGACTGTTCTGTAGTGTAGGAGTTAGGTACATGGACTGTTCTGTAGGGTAGGGGTTAGGGACATGGACTGTTCTGTAGTGTAGGGGTTAAGGATTACAGACATGGACTGTTCTGTAGTGTAGGGGTTAGGGGTTAGGGACATGGACAGTTCTGTAGTGTAGGGGTAAGGGGTTAGGGGTTAGGGACATGGACAGTTCTGTAGTGTATGGGTTCGGGACATGGACATGGACTGTTCTGTAGCGTAGGGGTTAGGGGTTAGGGACATGGACTGTTCTGTAGTGTAGGGTTAAGGGGTTAGGGACATAGACTGTTATGTAGTGTAGGGGTTAGGGGTTGCAGAGACGGACTGTTCTGTAGTGTTGGAGTTAGGGACATGGACAGTTCTGTAGTGTATGGGTTAGGTGTTTGGGATATGGACTGTTCTGTAGGGTAGGAGTTAGGGACATTGACTGTTCTGTAGTGTAGGGGCAAGGGACATGGACCTGTCTGTAGTGTAGGGGTTAGGGGTTCGGGGCATGGACTGTTATGTAGTGTAGGGTTAGGGGCATGGACTGTTCTCTGGTGTAGGGGTTAGGGGTTCGGGGCATGGACTGTTATGTAGTGTAGGGTTAGGGGTTAGGGGTTAGGGCCATGGACTGTTATGTAGTGTAGGGTTTAGAGACATGGACTGTTCTCTGGTGTAGGTGTTAGGGACAAGGACTGTTCTATAGTGTAGGGGTTAGGGACATGGACTGTTCTGTAGTGTAGGGGTTAGGGACATGGACTGTTCTGTAATGTAGGGGTTAGGGGTTAGGGACATGGACTGTGCTGTGGTGTAGGAGTTAGGGACATGTACTGTTCTGTAGTGTAGGGGTTAGGGACATGGACTGTTCTGTAATGTAGGGGTTAGGTGTTAGGGACATGGACTGTTCTCTACTGTAGGGGTTAGGGTCATGGACTGTCCTGTAGTGTATGGGTTAGGGACATGGACTGTTCTCTAGTGTAGGGGTTAGGGACATGGACTGTTCTCTAGTGTAGGGGTTAGGGACATGGACTGTTCTGTAGTGTAGGGGTTAGGGACATGGACTGTTCTGTAGTGTAGGGGTTAGGGACATGGACTGTTCTGTAGTGTAGGGGTTAGCAACATGGACTGTTCTGTAGTGTAAGGGTTAGGGACATGGACTGTTCTCTAGTGTAAGTGTTAGGGGTTAGGGACATGGACTGTTCTCTAGTGTAGGGGTTAGGGTCATGGACTGTTCTGTAGTGTATGGGTTAGGGACATGGACTGTTCTGTAGAGTAGGAGTTAGGGACATTGACTGTTCTGTAGTGTATGGGTTAGGGACATGGACTGTTCTCTAGTGTAGGGGTTAGGGACATGGACTGTTCTCTAGTGTAGGGGTTAGGGGTTAGTGACATGGACTGTTATGTACTGTAGGGGTTAGGGACATGGACTGTTCTCTGGTGTAGGTGTTAGGGACATGGACTGTTCTATAGTGTAGGGGTTAGGGACATGGACTGTTCTGTAGTGTAGGGGTTAGGGACATGGACTGTTCTGTAATGTAGGGGTTAGGGGTTAGGGACATGGACTGTGCTGTGGTGTAGGAGTTAATGACATGTACTGTTCTGTAGTGTAGGGGTTAGGGACATGGACTGTTCTGTAATGTAGGGGTTAGGTGTTAGGGACATGGACTGTTCTCTACTGTAGGGGTTAGGGTCATGGACTGTTCTGCAGTGTATGGGTTAGGGACATGGACTGTTCTCTAGTGTAGGGGTTAGGGACATGGACTGTTCTGTAGTGTAGGGGTTAGGGACATGGACTGTTCTGTAGTGTAGGGGTTAGGGACATGGACTGTTCTGTAGTGTAGGGGTTAGCAACATGGACTGTTCTGTAGTGTAGGGGTTAGGGACATGCACTGTTCTCTAGTGTAAGTGTTAGGGGTTAGGGACATGGACTGTTCTCTAGTGTAGGGGTTAGGGTCATGGACTGTTCTGTAGTGTAGGGGTTAGGTGTTAAGGACATGTACTGTTCTGTAGTGTAGGGGTTAGGGACATGAACTGTTCTGTGGTGTAGGGGTTAGGAGTTAGGAACATGGACTGTTTTGTGGTGTAGGGGTTAGGGATATGGACTTTTCTGTAGAGCAGGGGTTAGGGGTTAGGGACATGGAATGTTCTGTAGTGTAGAGATTAGGGACATGGACTGTTCTGTAGTGTAAAAGTAAGGGACATGGATTGTTCTGTGGTGTAGGGGTTAGGGGTTGGGGACATGGACTCTTCTGTGGTGTAGGGGTTAGGGGTTAAGGATGTGGACTTTTCTGTTGTGTAGGGGTTAGGGGTTAGGGACATGTACTGTTCTGTAGTGTAGGGGTTAGTTCTTAAGGACATGTTCTGTTCTGTAGTGTAGGGGTTAGGGACATGAACTGTTCTGTAGTGTAGGGGTTGGGTGTTAAGGACATGTACTGTTCTGTAGTGTAGGGGTTAGGGACATGGACTGTTCTGTAGTGTAGGGGTTAGAGG
Organism: Oncorhynchus mykiss; assembly: GCF_013265735.2. Taxonomy (NCBI): domain Eukaryota; kingdom Metazoa; phylum Chordata; class Actinopteri; order Salmoniformes; family Salmonidae; genus Oncorhynchus; species Oncorhynchus mykiss. Next base: position 23,032,622 of record NC_048568.1, read on the forward strand.
TTAAGGACATGTACTGTTCTGTAGTGTAGGTGTTAAGGACACAACTGTTCTGTAGTGTAGGGGTTAGGGACTTGGGCTGTTCCGTGGTTTAGGGGTTAGGAACATGGACAGTTCTGTAGTGTAGGGGTTAGGGACATGGACTGTTCTGCGGTGTAGGTGTTAGGTGTTAGGGACATGGACTGTTCTGCGGTGTAGGGTCTAGGGACATGGACTGTTCTGTGGTGTAGGGGTTAGGGGTTAGGAACATTGACTGTTCTGTGGTGTAGGGGTTAGGGACGTGGACTGTTCTCTAGTGTAGGGGTTAGGGACATGGACTGTTCTGTAATGTAGGGGTTAGGGGTTAGGGACATGGACTGTGCTGTGGTGTAGGAGTTAATGACATGTACTGTTCTGTAGTGTAGGGGTTAGGGACATGGACTGTTCTGTAATGTAGGGGTTAGGTGTTAGGGACATGGACTGTTCTCTACTGTAGGGGTTAGGGTCATGGACTGTTCTGCAGTGTATGGGTTAGGGACATGGACTGTTCTCTAGTGTAGGGGTTAGGGACATGGACTGTTCTGTAGTGTAGGGGTTAGAGGTTAAGGACATGTACTGTTCTGTAGTGTAGGTGTTAAGGACACAACTGTTCTGTAGTGTAGGGGTTAGGGACTTGGGCTGTTCCGTGGTTTAGGGGTTAGGAACATGGACAGTTCTGTAGTGTAGGGGTTAGGGACATGGACTGTTCTGCGGTGTAGGTGTTAGGTGTTAGGGACATGGACTGTTCTGCGGTGTAGGGTCTAGGGACATGGACTGTTCTGTGGTGTAGGGGTTAGGGGTTAGGAACATTGACTGTTCTGTGGTGTAGGGGTTAGGGACGTGGACTGTTCTCTAGTGTAGGGGTTAGGGACATGGACTGTTCTGTAGTGTAGGGGTTAGGGACATGGACTGTTCTGTAGTGTAGGGGTTAGGGACATGGACTGTTCTGTAGTGTAGGGGTTAGGGACATGGACTGTTCTGTAGTGTAGGGGTTAGGGACATGGACTGTTCTGTAGTGTAGGGGTTAGGGACATGGACTGTTCTGTAGTGTACGGGATAGCAACATGGACTGTTCTGTAGTGTAGGGGTTAGGGACATAGACTGTTCTCTAGTGTAAGTGTAGGGGTTAGGGACATGGACTGTTCTGTAGTGTAGGGGTTAGAGGTTAAGGACATGTACTGTTCTGTAGTGTAGGTGTTAAGGACACAACTGTTCTGTAGTGTAGGGGTTAGGGACTTGGGCTGTTCCGTGGTTTAGGGGTTAGGAACATGGACAGTTCTGTAGTGTAGGGGTTAGGGACATGGACTGTTCTGCGGTGTAGGTGTTAGGTGTTAGGGACATGGACTGTTCTGCGGTGTAGGGTCTAGGGACATGGACTGTTCTGTGGTGTAGGGGTTAGGGGTTAGGAACATTGACTGTTCTGTGGTGTAGGGGTTAGGGACGTGGACTGTTCTCTAGTGTAGGGGTTAGGGACATGGACTGTTCTGTAGTGTAGGGGTTAGGGACATGGACTGTTCTGTAGTGTAGGGGTTAGGGACATGGACTGTTCTGTAGTGTAGGGGTTAGGGACATGGACTGTTCTGTAGTGTAGGGGTTAGGGACATGGACTGTTCTGTAGTGTAGGGGTTAGGGACATGGACTGTTCTGTAGTGTAGGGGATAGCAACATGGACTGTTCTGTAGTGTAGGGGTTAGGGACATGGACTGTTCTCTAGTGTAAGTGTTAGGGGTTAGGGACATGGACTGTTCTCTAGTGTAGGGGTTAGGGACATGGACTGTTCTGTAGAGTAGGGGTTAGGGACATGGACTGTTCTGTAGTGTATGGGTTAGGGACATGGACTGTTCTCTAGTGTAGGGGTTAGGGACATGGACTGTTCTCTAGTGTAGGGGTTAGGGGTTAGTGACATGGACTGTTATGTACTGTAGGGGTTAGGGACATGGACTGTTCTCTGGTGTAGGTGTTAGGGACATGGACTGTTCTATAGTGTAGGGGTTAGGGACATGGACTGTTCTGTAGTGTAGGGGTTAGGGACATGGACTGTTCTGTAATGTAGGGGTTAGGGGTTAGGGATATGGACTGTGCTGTGGTGTAGGAGTTAATGACATGTACTGTTCTGTAGTGTAGGGGTTAGGGACATGGACTGTTCTGTAATGTAGGGGTTAGGTGTTAGGGACATGGACTGTTCTCTACTGTAGGGGTTAGGGTCATGGACTGTTCTGCAGTGTATGGGTTAGGGACATGGACTGTTCTCTAGTGTAGGGGTTAGGGACATGGACTGTTCTGTAGTGTAGGGGTTAGGGACATGGACTGTTCTGTAGTGTAGGGGTTAGGGACATGGACTGTTCTGTAGTGTAGGGGTTAGCAACATGGACTGTTCTGTAGTGTAGGCGTTAGGGACATGCACTGTTCTCTAGTGTAAGTGTTAGGGGTTAGGGACATGGACTGTTCTCTAGTGTAGGGGTTAGGGTCATGGACTGTTCTGTAGTGTAGGGTTTAGGTGTTAAGGACATGTACTGTTCTGTAGTGTAGGGGTTAGGGACATGAACTGTTCTGTGGTGTAGGGGTTAGGAGTTAGGAACATGGACTGTTTTGTGGTGTAGGGGTTAGGGATATGGACTTTTCTGTAGAGCAGTGGTTAGGGGTTAGGGACATGGAATGTTCTGTAGTGTAGAGATTAGGGACATGGACTGTTCTGTAGTGTAAAAGTAAGGGACATGGATTGTTCTGTGGTGTAGGGGTTAGGGGTTGGGGACATGGACTCTTCTGTGGTGTAGGGGTTAGGGGTTAAGGACGTGGACTTTTCTGTTGTGTAGGGGTTAGGGGTTAGGGACATGTACTGTTCTGTAGTGTAGGGGTTAGTGCTTAAGGACATGTTCTGTTCTGTAGTGTAGGTGTTAAGGACACAACTGTTCTGTAGTGTAGGGGTTAGGGACTTGGGCTGTTCCGTGGTTTAGGGGTTAGGAACATGGACAGTTCTGTAGTGTAGGGGTTAGGGACATGGACTGTTCTGCGGTGTAGGTGTTAGGTGTTAGGGACATGGACTGTTCTGCGGTGTAGGGTCTAGGGACATGGACTGTTCTGTGGTGTAGGGGTTAGTGGTTAGGAACATGGACTGTTCTGTGGTGTAGGGGTTAGGGACGTGGACTGTTCTGTAGTGTAGGGGTTAGGGATATGGACTGTTATGTGGTGTAAAAGTAAGGGACATGAATTGTTCTGTGGTGTAGGGGTTAGGTGTTAGGGACATGGACTCTTCTGTGGTTTAGGGGTTTGGGGTGAAGGACGTTGACTTTTCTGTTGTGTAAGGGTTAAAGGTTAGGGACATTGACTCTTCTGTGGTGTAGGGGTTAGGGACATGGACTGTTCTGTAGTGTATGGGTTAGGGACATGGACATGTACTTTCTGTAGTGTAGGGGTTAGGGACATGGACTGTTCTGTAGTGTAGGGGTTAGGTGTTAAGGACATTTACTGTTCTGTAGTGTAGGGGTTAGGGACATGGTCTGTTCTGTGCTGTACGCTCAGGGACATGGACTCTTCTGTGGTGTAGGGGTCAGGGACATGGACTGTTCTCTAGTGTAGGGGTTAGGGACATGGACCTGTCTGTAGTGTAAGGGTTAGGTGTTAGGGACATAGACATTTCTGTAGTGTAGGGGTTAGGGACATGGACAGTTCTGTAGTGTCAGGGTTAGGGACATGCACTGTTCTGTAATTTAGGGGTTAGGGGTTAGGGGTTAGGGACATGGACTGTTCTGTAGTGTGGGGGTAAGGGACATGGACTGTTCTGTGGTGTAGGGGTTAGGGACATGGACTGTTCTATAGTGTTTGGGTTAGGGACATGGACTGTTCTGTAGTGTAGAGGTTCGGTGTTAGGGACATGGACTGTTCTGTAGTGCAGGGGTTAGGGGTTAGGGGTTAGGGACATGGACTGTTCTGTAGTGTAGGGGTTAGGTGTTAGGGACATGGACTGTTCTGTAGTGTAGGTGTTAGGGACATGGACTGTTGTGTAGTGTAGGGGTTAGGGACTTGGACTGTTCTGTAGAGTAGGGGTTAGGGGTTAGGGACTTGAACTGCTCTGTATTGTAGGGGTTAGGGACATAGACTGTTCTGTACTGTAGGGTTTAGGGATTAGGGACATGGCCAGTTATGTACTGTAGGGTTTAGGGACATGGACTGTTCTCTAGTGTAGGGGTTAGGGACATGGACTGTTCTGTAGTGTATGGGTTAGGGACATGGACGGTTCTGTAGTGTAGGGGTTAGAGGTTAGAGAGATGGACTGTTATGAGTGTAGGGGTTAGGGACATGGACTGTTCTGTAGTGTATGGGTTAGGGACATGGACGGTTCTGTAGTGTAGGGGTTAGAGGTTAGAGAGATGGACTGTTATGAGTGTAGGGGTTTGGGACCTGGACTGTTCTCTGGTGTAGGGGTTAGGGGTTCGGGGCATGGATTGTCATGTAGTGTAGGTGTTAGGGACATGGACTGTTCTCTGGTGTAGGTGTTAGGGACATGGACTGTTATGTGGTGTAGGGATTAGGGACATGGACTGTTTTGTGGTGTAGGGCTTAGGGACATGGACTGTTCTATAGTGTAGGGGTTAGGGACATGGACTGTTCTGTAGTGTAGGGGTTAGGGACATGGACTGTTCTGTAGTGTAGGTGTTAAGGACACAACTGTTCTGTAGTGTAGGGGTTAGGGACTTGGGCTGTTCCGTGGTTTAGGGGTTAGGAACATGGACAGTTCTGTAGTGTAGGGGTTAGGGACATGGACTGTTCTGCGGTGTAGGTGTTAGGTGTTAGGGACATGGACTGTTCTGCGGTGTAGGGTCTAGGGACATGGACTGTTCTGTGGTGTAGGGGTTAGGGGTTAGGAACATTGACTGTTCTGTGGTGTAGGGGTTAGGGACGTGGACTGTTCTCTAGTGTAGGGGTTAGGGACATGGACTGTTCTGTAATGTAGGGGTTAGGGGTTAGGGACATGGACTGTGCTGTGGTGTAGGAGTTAATGACATGTACTGTTCTGTAGTGTAGGGGTTAGGGACATGGACTGTTCTGTAATGTAGGGGTTAGGTGTTAGGGACATGGACTGTTCTCTACTGTAGGGGTTAGGGTCATGGACTGTTCTGCAGTGTATGGGTTAGGGACATGGACTGTTCTGTAGTGTAGGGGTTAGGGACATGGACTGTTCTGTAGTGTAGGGGTTAGAGGTTAAGGACATGTACTGTTCTGTAGTGTAGGTGTTAAGGACACAACTGTTCTGTAGTGTAGGGGTTAGGGACTTGGGCTGTTCCGTGGTTTAGGGGTTAGGAACATGGACAGTTCTGTAGTGTAGGGGTTAGGGACATGGACTGTTCTGCGGTGTAGGTGTTAGGTGTTAGGGACATGGACTGTTCTGCGGTGTAGGGTCTAGGGACATGGACTGTTCTGTGGTGTAGGGGTTAGGGGTTAGGAACATTGACTGTTCTGTGGTGTAGGGGTTAGGGACGTGGACTGTTCTCTAGTGTAGGGGTTAGGGACATGGACTGTTCTGTAGTGTAGGGGTTAGGGACATGGACTGTTCTGTAGTGTAGGGGTTAGGGACATGGACTGTTCTGTAGTGTAGGGGTTAGGGACATGGACTGTTCTGTAGTGTAGGGGTTAGGGACATGGACTGTTCTGTAGTGTAGGGGTTAGGGACATGGACTGTTCTGTAGTGTACGGGATAGCAACATGGACTGTTCTGTAGTGTAGGGGTTAGGGACATGGACTGTTCTCTAGTGTAAGTGTAGGGGTTAGGGACATGGACTGTTCTGTAGTGTAGGGGTTAGAGGTTAAGGACATGTACTGTTCTGTAGTGTAGGTGTTAAGGACACAACTGTTCTGTAGTGTAGGGGTTAGGGACTTGGGCTGTTCCGTGGTTTAGGGGTTAGGAACATGGACAGTTCTGTAGTGTAGGGGTTAGGAACATGGACTGTTCTGCGGTGTAGGTGTTAGGTGTTAGGGACATGGACTGTTCTGCGGTGTAGGGTCTAGGGACATGGACTGTTCTGTGGTGTAGGGGTTAGGGGTTAGGAACATTGACTGTTCTGTGGTGTAGGGGTTAGGGACGTGGACTGTTCTCTAGTGTAGGGGTTAGGGACATGGACTGTTCTGTAGTGTAGGGGTTAGGGACATGGACTGTTCTGTAGTGTAGGGGTTAGGGACATGGACTGTTCTGTAGTGTAGGGGTTAGGGACATGGACTGTTCTGTAGTGTAGGGGTTAGGGACATGGACTGTTCTGTAGTGTAGGGGTTAGGGACATGGACTGTTCTGTAGTGTAGGGGATAGCAACATGGACTGTTCTGTAGTGTAGGGGTTAGGGACATGGACTGTTCTCTAGTGTAAGTGTTAGGGGTTAGGGACATGGACTGTTCTCTAGTGTAGGGGTTAGGGACATGGACTGTTCTGTAGAGTAGGGGTTAGGGACATGGACTGTTCTGTAGTGTATGGGTTAGGGACATGGACTGTTCTCTAGTGTAGGGGTTAGGGACATGGACTGTTCTCTAGTGTAGGGGTTAGGGGTTAGTGACATGGACTGTTATGTACTGTAGGGGTTAGGGACATGGACTGTTCTCTGGTGTAGGTGTTAGGGACATGGACTGTTCTATAGTGTAGGGGTTAGGGACATGGACTGTTCTGTAGTGTAGGGGTTAGGGACATGGACTGTTCTGTAATGTAGGGGTTAGGGGTTAGGGATATGGACTGTGCTGTGGTGTAGGAGTTAATGACATGTACTGTTCTGTAGTGTAGGGGTTAGGGACATGGACTGTTCTGTAATGTAGGGGTTAGGTGTTAGGGACATGGACTGTTCTCTACTGTAGGGGTTAGGGTCATGGACTGTTCTGCAGTGTATGGGTTAGGGACATGGACTGTTCTCTAGTGTAGGGGTTAGGGACATGGACTGTTCTGTAGTGTAGGGGTTAGGGACATGGACTGTTCTGTAGTGTAGGGGTTAGGGACATGGACTGTTCTGTAGTGTAGGGGTTAGCAACATGGACTGTTCTGTAGTGTAGGGGTTAGGGACATGCACTGTTCTCTAGTGTAAGTGTTAGGGGTTAGGGACATGGACTGTTCTCTAGTGTAGGGGTTAGGGTCATGGACTGTTCTGTAGTGTAGGGGTTAGGTGTTAAGGACATGTACTGTTCTGTAGTGTAGGGGTTAGGGACATGAACTGTTCTGTGGTGTAGGGGTTAGGAGTTAGGAACATGGACTGTTTTGTGGTGTAGGGGTTAGGGATATGGACTTTTCTGTAGAGCAGTGGTTAGGGGTTAGGGACATGGAATGTTCTGTAGTGTAGAGATTGGGGACATGGACTGTTCTGTAGTGTAAAAGTAAGGGACATGGATTGTTCTGTGGTGTAGGGGTTAGGGGTTGGGGACATGGACTCTTCTGTGGTGTAGGGGTTAGGGGTTAAGGACGTGGACTTTTCTGTTGTGTAGGGGTTAGGGGTTAGGGACATGTACTGTTCTGTAGTGTAGGGGTTAGGGACATGAACTGTTCTGTAGTGTAGGGGTTGGGTGTTAAGGACATGTACTGTTCTGTAGTGTAGGGGTTAGGGACATGGACTTTTCTGTTGTGTAGGGGTTAGGGGTTAGGGACATGTACTGTTCTGTAGTGTAGGGGTTAGTGCTTAAGGACATGTTCTGTTCTGTAGTGTAGGTGTTAAGGACACAACTGTTCTGTAGTGTAGGGGTTAGGGACTTGGGCTGTTCCGTGGTTTAGGGGTTAGGAACATGGACAGTTCTGTAGTGTAGGGGTTAGGGACATGGACTGTTCTGCGGTGTAGGTGTTAGGTGTTAGGGACATGGACTGTTCTGCGGTGTAGGGTCTAGGGACATGGACTGTTCTGTGGTGTAGGGGTTAGGGGTTAGGAACATGGACTGTTCTGTGGTGTAGGGGTTAGGGACGTGGACTGTTCTGTAGTGTAGGGGTTAGGGATATGGACTGTTATGTGGTGTAAAAGTAAGGGACATGAATTGTTCTGTGGTGTAGGGGTTAGGTGTTAGGGACATGGACTCTTCTGTGGTTTAGGGGTTTGGGGTGAAGGACGTTGACTTTTCTGTTGTGTAAGGGTTAAAGGTTAGGGACATTGACTCTTCTGTGGTGTAGGGGTTAGGGACATGGACTGTTCTGTAGTGTATGGGTTAGGGACATGGACATGTACTTTCTGTAGTGTAGGGGTTAGGGACATGGACTGTTCTGTAGTGTAGGGGTTAGGTGTTAAGGACATTTACTGTTCTGTAGTGTAGGGGTTAGGGACATGGTCTGTTCTGTGCTGTACGCTCAGGGACATGGACTCTTCTGTGGTGTAGGGGTCAGGGACATGGACTGTTCTCTAGTGTAGGGGTTAGGGACATGGACCTGTCTGTAGTGTAAGGGTTAGGTGTTAGGGACATAGACATTTCTGTAGTGTAGGGGTTAGGGACATGGACAGTTCTGTAGTGTCAGGGTTAGGGACATGCACTGTTCTGTAATTTAGGGGTTAGGGGTTAGGGGTTAGGGACATGGACTGTTCTGTAGTGTGGGGGTAAGGGACATGGACTGTTCTGTGGTGTAGGGGTTAGGGACATGGACTGTTCTATAGTGTTTGGGTTAGGGACATGGACTGTTCTGTAGTGTAGAGGTTCGGTGTTAGGGACATGGACTGTTCTGTAGTGCAGGGGTTAGGGGTTAGGGGTTAGGGACATGGACTGTTCTGTAGTGTAGGGGTTAGGTGTTAGGGACATGGACTGTTCTGTAGTGTAGGTGTTAGGGACATGGACTGTTGTGTAGTGTAGGGGTTAGGGACTTGGACTGTTCTGTAGAGTAGGGGTTAGGGGTTAGGGACTTGAACTGCTCTGTATTGTAGGGGTTAGGGACATAGACTGTTCTGTACTGTAGGGTTTAGGGATTAGGGACATGGCCAGTTATGTACTGTAGGGTTTAGGGACATGGACTGTTCTCTAGTGTAGGGGTTAGGGACATGGACTGTTCTGTAGTGTATGGGTTAGGGACATGGACGGTTCTGTAGTGTAGGGGTTAGAGGTTAGAGAGATGGACTGTTATGAGTGTAGGGGTTAGGGACATGGACTGTTCTGTAGTGTATGGGTTAGGGACATGGACGGTTCTGTAGTGTAGGGGTTAGAGGTTAGAGAGATGGACTGTTATGAGTGTAGGGGTTTGGGACCTGGACTGTTCTCTGGTGTAGGGGTTAGGGGTTCGGGGCATGGATTGTCATGTAGTGTAGGTGTTAGGGACATGGACTGTTCTCTGGTGTAGGTGTTAGGGACATGGACTGTTATGTGGTGTAGGGATTAGGGACATGGACTGTTTTGTGGTGTAGGGCTTAGGGACATGGACTGTTCTATAGTGTAGGGGTTAGGGACATGGACTGTTCTGTAGTGTAGGGGTTAGGGACATGGACTGTTCTATAGTGTAGGGGTTATGGACATGGACTGTTCTATAGTGTAGGGGTTAGGGACATGGACTGTTGTGTAATGTAGGGGTTAGGGGTTGGGGACATGGACTGTTCTGTAGTGTAGGGGTTAGGTGTTAGGGACATGGACTGTTCTGTAGTGTAGGTGTTAGGGACATGGACTGTTGTGTAGTGTAGGGGTTAGGGACTTGGACTGTTCTGTAGAGTAGGGGTTAGGGGTTAGGGACTTGAACTGCTCTGTATTGTAGGGGTTAGGGACATAGACTGTTCTGTACTGTAGGGTTTAGGGATTAGGGACATGGCCAGTTATGTACTGTAGGGTTTAGGGACATGGACTGTTCTCTAGTGTAGGGGTTAGGGACATGGACTGTTCTGTAGTGTATGGGTTAGGTACATGAATTGTTCTGTAGTGTAGGGGTTAGAGGTTAGAGAGATGGACTGTTATGAGTGTAGGGGTTAGGGACATGGACTGTTCTGTAGTGTCAGGGAAAGGGGTTTGGGACCTGGACTGTTCTCTGGTGTAGGGGTTAGGGGTTCGGGGCATGGATTGTCATGTAGTGTAGGGGTTAGGGACATGGACTGTTCTCTGGTGTAGGTGTTAGGGACATGGACTGTTATGTGGTGTAGGGATTAGGGACATGGACTGTTTTGTGGTGTAGGGCTTAGGGACATGGACTGTTCTATAGTGTAGGGGTTAGGGACATGGACTGTTCTGTAGTGTAGGGGTTAGGGACATGGACTGTTCTATAGTGTAGGGGTTAGGGACATGGACTGTTCTATAGTGTAGGGGTTAGGGACATGGACTGTTGTGTAATGTAGGGGTTAGGGGTTGGGGACATGGACTGTTCTGTAGTGTAGGAGTTAGGGACATGGACTGTTCTGTAGTGTAGGGGTTAGGGACATGTACTGTTATGTAATGTAGGGGTTAGGTGTTAGGGACATGGACTGTTCTGTAGGGTCGGAGTTAGGGACATGGACTGTTCTATAGTGTAGGGGTTAGGGACATGGACTGTTCTGTAGTGTAGGAGTTAGGGACATGGACTGTTCTGTAGGGTAGGGATTAGGGACATGGAATGTTCTGTAGGGTAGGGTTTAGGGACATGGACTGTTCTGTAGGGTAGGGGTTAGGGGTTAGGGACATGGACTGTTCTGTAGTGTAGGAGTTAGGGACATGGAATGTTCTGTAGGGTAGGGTTTAGGAACATGGACTGTTCTGTAGTGTAGGCGTTAGGGGTTACAGACATGGACTGTTCTGTAGTGTAGGAGTTAGGGATATGGACTGTTCTATAGGGTAGGGGTTAGGTACATGGACTGTTCTGTAGGGTAGGGGTTAGGGGTTAGGGACATGGACTGTTCTGTAGTGTAGGGGTTAAGGATTACAGACATGTACTGTTCTGTAGTGTAGGGGTTAGGGGTTAGGGACATGGACAGTTCTGTAGTGTAGGGGTAAGGGGTTAGGGGTTAGGGACATGGACAGTTCTGTAGTGTATGGGTTCGGGACATGGACATGGACTGTTCTGTAGCGTAGGGGTTAGGGGTTAGGGACATGGACTGTTCTGTAGTGTAGGGTTAAGGGGTTAGGGACATAGACTGTTCTGTAGTGTAGGGGTTAGGGGTTGCAGAGACGGACTGTTCTGTAGTGTTGGAGTTAGGGACATGGACAGTTCTGTAGTGTATGGGTTAGGTGTTTGGGATATGGACTGTTCTGTAGGGTAGGAGTTAGGGACATTGACTGTTCTGTAGTGTAGGGTTAAGGGACATGGACCTGTCTGTAGTGTAGGGGTTAGGGGTTCGGGGCATGGACTGTTATGTAGTGTAGGGTTAGGGGCATGGACTGTTCTCTTGTGTAGGGGTTAGGGGTTCGGGGCATGGACTGTTATGTAGTGTAGGGTTAGGGGTTAGGGGTTAGGGCCATGGACTGTTATGTAGTGTAGGGGTTAGAGACATGGACTGTTCTCTGGTGTAGGTGTTAGGGACAAGGACTGTTCTATAGTGTAGGGGTTAGGGACATGGACTGTTCTGTAGTGTAGGGGTTAGGGACATGGACTGTTCTGTAATGTAGGGGTTAGGGACATGGACTGTTCTGTAATGTAGGGGTTAGGTGTTAGGGACATGGACTGTTCTCTACTGTAGGGGTTAGGGTCATGGACTGTTCTGTAGTGTATGGGTTAGGGACATGGACTGTTCTCTAGTGTAGGGGTTAGGGACATGGACTGTTCTGTAGTGTAGGGGTTAGGGACATGGACTGTTCTGTAGTGTAGGGGTTAGGGACATGGACTGTTCTGTAGTGTAGGGGTTAGCAACATGGACTGTTCTGTAGTGTAGGGGTTAGGGACATGGACTGTTCTGTAGTGTAAGTGTTAGGGGTTAGGGACATGGACTGTTCTGTAGTGTAGGGGTTAGGGACATGGACTGTTCTGTAATGTAGGGGTTAGGTGTTAGGGACATGGACTGTTCTCTACTGTAGGGGTTAGGGTCATGGACTGTTCTGCAGTGTATGGGTTAGGGACATGGACTGTTCTCTAGTGTAGGGGTTAGGGACATGGACTGTTCTGTAGTGTAGGGGTTAGGGACATGGACTGTTCTGTAGTGTAGGGGTTAGGGACATGGACTGTTCTGTAGTGTAGGGGTTAGCAACATGGACTATTCTGTAGTGTAGGGGTTAGGGACATGCACTGTTCTCTAGTGTAAGTGTTAGGGGTTAGGGACATGGACTGTTCTCTAGTGTAGGGGTTAGGGTCATGGACTGTTCTGTAGTGTAGGGGTTAGGTGTTAAGGACATGTACTGTTCTGTAGTGTAGGGGTTAGGGACATGAACTGTTCTGTGGTGTAGGGGTTAGGAGTTAGGAACATGGACTGTTTTGTGGTGTAGGGGTTAGGGATATGGACTTTTCTGTAGAGCAGGGGTTAGGGGTTAGGGACATGGAATGTTCTGTAGTGTAGAGATTAGGGACATGGACTGTTCTGTAGTGTAAAAGTAAGGGACATGGATTGTTCTGTGGTGTAGGGGTTAGGGGTTGGGGACATGGACTCTTCTGTGGTGTAGGGGTTAGGGGTTAAGGACGTGGACTTTTCTGTTGTGTAGGGGTTAGGGGTTAGGGACATGTACTGTTCTGTAGTGTAGGGGTTAGTGCTTAAGGACATGTTCTGTTCTGTAGTGTAGGGGTTAGGGACATGAACTGTTCTGTAGTGTAGGGGTTGGGTGTTAAGGACATGTACTGTTCTGTAGTGTAGGGGTTAGGGACATGGACTGTTCTGTAGTGTAGGGGTTAGAGGTTAAGGACATGTACTGTTCTGTAGTGTAGGTGTTAAGGACACAACTGTTCTGTAGTGTAGGGGTTAGGGACTTGGGCTGTTCCGTGGTTTAGGGGTTAGGAACATGGACAGTTCTGTAGTGTAGGGGTTAGGGACATGGACTGTTCTGCGGTGTAGGTGTTAGGTGTTAGGGACATGGACTGTTCTGCGGTGTAGGGTCTAGGGACATGGACTGTTCTGTGGTGTAGGGGTTAGGGGTTAGGAACATGGACTGTTCTGTGGTTTAGGGGTTAGGGGTGAAGGACGTTGACTTTTCTGTTGTGTAAGGGTTAAAGGTTAGGGACATTGACTCTTCTGTGGTGTAGGGGTTAGGGACATGGACTGTTCTGTAGTGTATGGGTTAGGGACATGGACATGTACTTTCTGTAGTGTAGGGGTTAGGGACATGGACTGTTCTGTAGTGTAGGGGTTAGGTGTTAAGGACATTTACTGTTCTGTAGTGTAGGGGTTAGGGACATGGTCTGTTATGTGCTGTACGCTCAGGGACATGGACTGTTCTGTGGTGTAGGGGTCAGGGACATGTACTGTTCTGTAGTGTAGTGGTTAGAGACATGGACTGTTCTGTAGTGTAGAAGTTAGGGAAATTGACTTTTCTGTGGTGTTTGGGTTAGGGACATGTACTGTTCTGTAGTGTAGTGGTTAGAGACATGGACTGTTCTGTAGTGTAGGAGTTAGGGAAATTGACTGTTCTGTGGTGCTTGGGTTAGTGACATGGACTGTTCTGTAGTGTTTGGGTTATTGACATGGACTGTTCTGTAGTGTTTGGGTTAGGGACATGGACTGTTCTGGTGTGTAGGGATTTGGGGTTAGGGACATGGACTGTTCTGTAGTGTAGGAGATAGGGAAATTGACTGTTCTGTGGTGCTTGGGTTAGTGACATGGACTGTTCTGTAGTGTTTGGGTTAGTGACATGGACTGTTCTGTAGTTTTTGGGTTAGGGACATGGACTGTTCTGTAGTGTTTGGGTTAGGGACATGGACTGTTCTGGTGTGTAGGGATTTGGGGTTAGGGACATGGACTGTTCTGTGGTGCTTGGGTTAGTGACATGGACTGTTCTGTAGTGTTTGGGTTAGGGACATGGACTGTTCTGGTGTGTAGGGATTTGGGGTTAGGGACATGGACTGTTCTGTAGTGTAGGGGTTAGGGACATGGACTGTTCTGTAATGTAGGGGTTAGGGGTTAGGGACATGGACTGTGCTGTGGTGTAGGAGTTAATGACATGTACTGTTCTGTAGTGTAGGGGTTAGGGACATGGACTGTTCTGTAATGTAGGGGTTAGGTGTTAGGGACATGGACTGTTCTCTACTGTAGGGGTTAGGGTCATGGACTGTTCTGCAGTGTATGGGTTAGGGACATGGACTGTTCTCTAGTGTAGGGGTTAGGGACATGGACTGTTCTGTAGTGTAGGGGTTAGGGACATGGACTGTTCTGTAGTGTAGGGGTTAGGGACATGGACTGTTCTGTAGTGTAGGGGTTAGCAACATGGACTGTTCTGTAGTGTAGGGGTTAGGGACATGCACTGTTCTCTAGTGTAAGTGTTAGGGGTTAGGGACATGGACTGTTCTCTAGTGTAGGGGTTAGGGTCATGGACTGTTCTGTAGTGTAGGGGTTAGTTAAGGACATGTACTGTTCTGTAGTGTAGGGGTTAGGGACATGAACTGTTCTGTGGTGTAGGGGTTAGGAGTTAGGAACATGGACTGTTTTGTGGTGTAGGGGTTAGGGATATGGACTTTTCTGTAGAGCAGGGGTTAGGGGTTAGGGACATGGAATGTTCTGTAGTGTAGAGATTAGGGACATGGACTGTTCTGTAGTGTAAAAGTAAGGGACATGGATTGTTCTGTGGTGTAGGGGTTAGGGGTTGGGGACATGGACTCTTCTGTGGTGTAGGGGTTAGGGGTTAAGGACGTGGACTTTTCTGTTGTGTAGGGGTTAGGGGTTAGGGACATGTACTGTTCTGTAGTGTAGGGGTTAGTGCTTAAGGACATGTTCTGTTCTGTAGTGTAGGGGTTAGGGACATGAACTGTTCTGTAGTGTAGGGGTTGGGTGTTAAGGACATGTACTGTTCTGTAGTGTAGGGGTTAGGGACATGGACTGTTCTGTAGTGTAGGGGTTAGAGGTTAAGGACATGTACTGTTCTGTAGTGTAGGTGTTAAGGACACAACTGTTCTGTAGTGTAGGGGTTAGGGACTTGGGCTGTTCCGTGGTTTAGGGGTTAGGAACATGGACAGTTCTGTAGTGTAGGGGTTAGGGACATGGACTGTTCTGCGGTGTAGGTGTTAGGTGTTAGGGACATGGACTGTTCTGCGGTGTAGGGTCTAGGGACATGGACTGTTCTGTGTTGTAGGGGTTAGGGGTTAGGAACATGGACTGTTCTGTGGTTTAGGGGTTAGGGGTGAAGGACGTTGACTTTTCTGTTGTGTAAGGGTTAAAGGTTAGGGACATTGACTCTTCTGTGGTGTAGGGGTTAGGGACATGGACTGTTCTGTAGTGTATGGGTTAGGGACATGGACATGTACTTTCTGTAGTGTAGGGGTTAGGGACATGGACTGTTCTGTAGTGTAGGGGTTAGGTGTTAAGGACATTTACTGTTCTGTAGTGTAGGGGTTAGGGACATGGTCTGTTATGTGCTGTACGCTCAGGGACATGGACTGTTCTGTGGTGTAGGGGTCAGGGACATGTACTGTTCTGTAGTGTAGTGGTTAGAGACATGGACTGTTCTGTAGTGTAGAAGTTAGGGAAATTGACTTTTCTGTGGTGTTTGGGTTAGGGACATGTACTGTTCTGTAGTGTAGTGGTTAGAGACATGGACTGTTCTGTAGTGTAGGAGTTAGGGAAATTGACTGTTCTGTGGTGCTTGGGTTAGTGACATGGACTGTTCTGTAGTGTTTGGGTTATTGACATGGACTGTTCTGTAGTGTTTGGGTTAGGGACATGGACTGTTCTGGTGTGTAGGGATTTGGGGTTAGGGACATGGACTGTTCTGTAGTGTAGGAGATAGGGAAATTGACTGTTCTGTGGTGCTTGGGTTAGTGACATGGACTGTTCTGTAGTGTTTGGGTTAGTGACATGGACTGTTCTGTAGTTTTTGGGTTAGGGACATGGACTGTTCTGTAGTGTTTGGGTTAGGGACATGGACTGTTCTGGTGTGTAGGGATTTGGGGTTAGGGACATGGACTGTTCTGTGGTGCTTGGGTTAGTGACATGGACTGTTCTGTAGTGTTTTGGTTAGGGACATGGACTGTTCTGGTGTGTAGGGATTTGGGGTTAGGGACATGGACTGTTCTGTAGTGTAGGGGTTAGGGACATGGACTGTTCTGTAATGTAGGGGTTAGGGGTTAGGGACATGGACTGTGCTGTGGTGTAGGAGTTAATGACATGTACTGTTCTGTAGTGTAGGGGTTAGGGACATGGACTGTTCTGTAATGTAGGGGTTAGGTGTTAGGGACATGGACTGTTCTCTACTGTAGGGGTTAGGGTCATGGACTGTTCTGCAGTGTATGGGTTAGGGACATGGACTGTTCTCTAGTGTAGGGGTTAGGGACATGGACTGTTCTGTAGTGTAGGGGTTAGGGACATGGACTGTTCTGTAGTGTAGGGGTTAGGGACATGGACTGTTCTGTAGTGTAGGGGTTAGCAACATGGACTGTTCTGTAGTGTAGGGGTTAGGGACATGCACTGTTCTCTAGTGTAAGTGTTAGGGGTTAGGGACATGGACTGTTCTCTAGTGTAGGGGTTAGGGTCATGGACTGTTCTGTAGTGTAGGGGTTAGTTAAGGACATGTACTGTTCTGTAGTGTAGGGGTTAGGGACATGAACTGTTCTGTGGTGTAGGGGTTAGGAGTTAGGAACATGGACTGTTTTGTGGTGTAGGGGTTAGGGATATGGACTTTTCTGTAGAGCAGGGGTTAGGGGTTAGGGACATGGAATGTTCTGTAGTGTAGAGATTAGGGACATGGACTGTTCTGTAGTGTAAAAGTAAGGGACATGGATTGTTCTGTGGTGTAGGGGTTAGGGGTTGGGGACATGGACTCTTCTGTGGTGTAGGGGTTAGGGGTTAAGGACGTGGACTTTTCTGTTGTGTAGGGGTTAGGGGTTAGGGACATGTACTGTTCTGTAGTGTAGGGGTTAGTGCTTAAGGACATGTTCTGTTCTGTAGTGTAGGGGTTAGGGACATGAACTGTTCTGTAGTGTAGGGGTTGGGTGTTAAGGACATGTACTGTTCTGTAGTGTAGGGGTTAGGGACATGGACTGTTCTGTAGTGTAGGGGTTAGAGGTTAAGGACATGTACTGTTCTGTAGTGTAGGTGTTAAGGACACAACTGTTCTGTAGTGTAGGGGTTAGGGACTTGGGCTGTTCCGTGGTTTAGGGGTTAGGGACATGGACTGTTCTGCGGTGTAGGTGTTAGGTGTTAGGGACATGGACTGTTCTGCGGTGTAGGGTCTAGGGACATGGACTGTTCTGTGGTGTAGGGGTTAGGGGTTAGGAACATGGACTGTTCTGTGGTGTAGGGGTTAGGGACGTGGACTGTTCTGTAGTGTAGGGGTTAGGGATATGGACTGTTATGTGGTGTAAAAGTAAGGGACATGAATTGTTCTGTGGTGTAGGGGTTAGGGGTTAGGGACATGGACTCTTCTGTGGTTTAGGGGTTAGGGGTGAAGGACGTTGACTTTTCTGTTGTGTAAGGGTTAAAGGTTAGGGACATTGACTCTTCTGTGGTGTAGGGGTTAGGGACATGGACTGTTCTGTAGTGTATGGGTTAGGGACATGGACATGTACTTTCTGTAGTGTAGGGGTTAGGGACATGGACTGTTCTGTAGTGTAGGGGTTAGGTGTTAAGGACATTTACTGTTCTGTAGTGTAGTGGTTAGGGACATGGTCTGTTATGTGCTGTACGCTCAGGGACATGGACTGTTCTGTGGTGTAGGGGTCAGGGACATGTACTGTTCTGTAGTGTAGTGGTTAGAGACATGGACTGTTCTGTAGTGTAGAAGTTAGGGAAATTGACTTTTCTGTGGTGTTTGGGTTAGGGACATGTACTGTTCTGTAGTGTAGTGGTTAGAGACATGGACTGTTCTGTAGTGTAGGAGTTAGGGAAATTGACTGTTCTGTGGTGCTTGGGTTAGTGACATGGACTGTTCTGTAGTGTTTGGGTTAGGGACATGGACCGTTCTGGTGTGTAGGGATTTGGGGTTAGGGACATGGACTGTTCTGTAGTGTAGGTGTTAGGGAAATTGACTGTTCTGTGGTGCTTGGGTTAGTGACATGAACTGTTCTGTAGTGTTTGGGTTAGTGACATGGACTGTTCTGTAGTTTTTGGGTTAGGGACATGGACTGTTCTGTAGTGTTTGGGTTAGGGACATTGACTGTTCTGGTGTGTAGGGATTTGGGGTTAGGGACATGGACTGTTCTGTAGTGTAGGGGTTAGGGACAATGTCTGTTCTGTGCTGTACGCTCAGGGACATGGACTGTTCTGTGGTGTAGGGGTCAGGGACATGTACTGTTCTGTAGTGTAGTGGTTAGAGACATGGACTGTTCTGTAGTGTAGGAGTTAGGGAAATTGACTTTTCTGTGGTGTTTGGGTTAGGGACATGTACTGTTCTATAGTGTAGTGGTTAGAGACATGGAGTGTTCTGTAGTGTAGGAGTTAGGGAAATGGACTGTTCTGTGGTGTAGGGGTTAGGGGTTAGTGACATGGACTGTTCTGTGATGTAGGGGTTAGGGACATGGACTGTTTTGTGGTGTAGGGGTTAGGGACATGGACTGTTCTGTGGTGTAGGGGTTAGGAACATGGACTGTTCTGTGGTGTAGGGGTTAGGGACATGGACTGTTCTGGTGTGTAGGGATTTGGGGTTAGGGACATGGACTGTTCTGTGGTGTAGGGGTTAGGAGTTAGGAACTTGGACTGTTCTGTGGTGTCGGGGTTCGGGACATGTACTGTTCTGTAGTGTAGTGGTTAGAGACATGGACTGTTCTGTAGTGTAGGAGTTAGGGAAATTGACTGTTCTGTGGTGCTTGGGTTAGTGACATGGACTGTTCTGTAGTGTTTGGGTTATTGACATGGACTGTTATGTAGTGTTTGGGTTAGGGACATGGACCGTTCTGGTGTGTAGGGATTTGGGGTTAGGGACATGGACTGTTCTGTAGTGTAGGAGTTAGGGAAATTGACTGTTCTGTGGTGCTTGGGTTAGTGACATGGACTGTTCTGTAGTGTTTGGGTTAGTGACATGGACTGTTCTGTAGTTTTTGGGTTAGGGACATGGACTGTTCTGTGGTGTAGGGGTTAGGGACATGGACTGTTCTGTAGTGTAGGGGTTAGGGACATGGACATGTACTGTTCTGTAGTGTAGGGGTTAGGGACATGGACTGTTCTGTAGTGTAGGGGTTAGGTGTTAAGGACATGTACTGTTCTGTAGTGTAGGGGTTAGGGACAATGTCTGTTCTGTGCTGTACGCTCAGGGACATGGACTGTTCTGTGGTGTAGGGGTCAGGGACATGTACTGTTCTGTAGTGTAGTGGTTAGAGACATGGACTGTTCTGTAGTGTAGGAGTTAGGGAAATTGACTTTTCTGTGGTGTTTGGGTTAGGGACATGTACTGTTCTATAGTGTAGTGGTTAGAGACATGGAGTGTTCTGTAGTGTAGGAGTTAGGGAAATGGACTGTTCTGTGGTGTAGGGGTTAGGGGTTAGTGACATGGACTGTTCTGTGATGTAGGGGTTAGGGACATGGACTGTTTTGTGGTGTAGGGGTTAGGGACATGGACTGTTCTGTGGTGTAGGGGTTAGGAACATGGACTGTTCTGTGGTGTAGGGGTTAGGGACATGGACTGTTCTGTGGTGTAGGGATTTGGGGTTAGGGACGTTGACTGTTCTGTGGTGTAGGGTTTAGGGACATGAACCGTTCTGTGGTGTAGGGATTTGGGGTTAGGGACATGTTCTGTTCAGTGATGTAGGGGTTAGGGACATGGACTGTTCTGTGGTGTAGTGGATAGGGGTTAAGGACATGTACCGTTCTGTGGTGTAGGGATTTGGGGTTAGGGACATGTTCTGTTCTGTGGTGTAGGGGTTAGGAACATGGACTGTTCTGTCGTGTAGGGGTTAGGGACATGGACTGTTCTGTGGTGTAGGGATTTGGGGTTAGGGGCGTTGACTGTTCTGTGGTGTAGGGGTTAGGGACATGGACTGTTCTGTGATGTAGGGGTTAAGGAGATGGACTGTTTTGTGGTGTCGGGGTTAGGGACATGGACTGTTCTGTGGTGTCGGGGTTAGGGACATGGACTGTTCTGTAGTGTAGGGGTTAGGTGTTAAGGACATGTACTGTTCTGTAGTGTAGGGGTTAGGGACATGGACTGTTCTGTAGTGTAGGGGTTAGGGGTTAAGGATCAAATCAAATCAAATTTATTCATATAGCCCTTCATACATCAGCTGATATCTCAAAGTGCTGTACAGAAACCCAGCCTAAAACCCCAAACAGCAAGCAATGCAGGTGTAGAAGCACGGTGGCTAGGAAAAACTCCCTAGAAAGGCCAAAACCTAGGAAGAAACCTAGAGAGGAACCAGGCTATGTGGGGTGGCCAGTCCTCTTCTGGCTGTGCCGGGTGGACATTATAACAGAACGTGGCCAAGATGTTCAAATGTTCATAAATGACCAGCATGGTCGATTAATAATAAGGCAGAACAGTTGAAACTGGAGCAGCAGCACAGTCAGGTGGACTGGGGACAGCAAGGAGTCATCATGTCAGGTATTCCTGGGGCATGGTCCTAGGGGCTCAGGTCCTCCGAGAGAGAGAAAGAAAAAGAGAATTAGAGAGAGCATGTGTGGGATGGCCAGTCCTCTTCTGGCTGTGCCGGGTGGAGATTATAACAGAACATGGTCAAGATGTTCAAATGTTCATAAATGACCAGCATGGTCGAATAATAATAAGGCAGAACAGTTGAAACTGGAGCAGCAGCACGGCCAGGTGGACTGGGGACAGCAAGGAGTCATCATGTCAGGTAGTCCTGGGGCATGGTCCTAGGGCTCAGGTCCTCCGAGAGAGAGAAAGAAAGAGAGAAGGAGAGAATTAGAGAACGCACACTTAGATTCACACAGGACACCGAATAGGACAGGAGAAGTTCTCCAGATATAATAAACTGACCCTAGCCCCCCGACACATAAACTACTGCAGCATAAATACTGGAGGCTGAGACAGGATGGGTCAGGAGACACTGTGGCCCCATCCGAGGACACCCCCGGACAGGGCCAAACAGGAAGGATATAACCCCACCCACTTTGCCAAAGCACAGCCCCCACACCACTAGAGGGAAATCTTCAACCACCAACTTACCATCCTGAGACAAGGCTGAGTATAGCCCACAAAGACCTCCGACACGGCGCAACCCAAGGGGGGGGGGGGGGGGGGGGGGGGGGGGGGGGGCGCCAACCCAGACAGGATGACCACATCAGTGAATCAACCCACTCAGGTGACGCACCCCCTCCAGGGACGGCATGAGAGAGCCCCAGTAAGCCAGTGACTCAGCCCCTGTAATAGGGTTAGAGGCAGAGAATCCCAGTGGAAAGAGGGGAACCGGCCAGGCAGAGACAGCAAGGGCGGTTCGTTGCTCCAGAGCCTTTCCGTTCACCTTCCCACTCCTGGGCCAGACTACACTCAATCATATGACCCACTGAAGAGATGAGTCTTCAGTAGAGACTTGAAGGTTGAGACCGAGTTTGCGTCTCTGACATGGGTAGGCAGACTGTTCCATAAAAATGGAGCTCTATAGGAGAAAGCCCTGCCTCCAGCTGTTTGCTTAGAAATTCTAGGGACAATTAGGAGGCCTGAGTCTTGTGACCGTAGCGTACGTGTAGGTATGTACGGCAGGACCAAATCAGAGAGATAGGTAGGAGCAAGCCCATGTAATGCTTTGTAGGTTAGCAGTAAAACCTTGAAATCAGACCTTGCTTTGACAGGAAGCCAGTGTAGAGAGGCTAGCACTGGAGTAATATGATAACATTTTTTGGTTCTAGTCAGGATTCTAGCAGCCGTATTTAGCACTAACTGAAGTTTATTTAGTGCTTTATCCGGGTAGCCGGAAAGTAGAGCATTGCAGTAGTCTAACCTAGAAGTGACAAAAGCATGGATTAATTTTTCTGCATCATTTTTGGACAGAAAGTTTCTGATTTTTGCAATGTTACGTAGATGGAAAAAAGCTGTCCTTGAAATGGTCTTGATATGTTCTTCAAAAGAGAGATCAGGGTCCAGAGTAACGCCGAGGTCCTTCACAGTTTTATTTGAGACGACTGTACAACCATTAAGATTATTTGTCAGATTCAACAGAAGATCTCTTTGTTTCTTGGGACCTAGAACAAGCATCTCTGTTTTGTCTGAGTTTAAAAGTAGAACGTTTGCAGCCATCCACTTCCTTATGTCTGAAACACATGCTTCTAGCAAGGGCAATTTTGGGGCTTCACCATGTTTCATTGAGATGTACAGCTGTGTGTCATCCGCATAGCAGTGAAAGTTAACATTATGTTTTCGAATAACATCCCCAAGAGGTAAAATATATAGTGAAAACAATAGTGGTCCTAAAACGGAACCTTGAGGAACACCGAAATTTACAGTTGATTTGTCAGAGGACAAACCATTCACAGAGACAAACTGATATCTTTCCGACAGATAAGATCTAAACCAGGCCAGAACTTGTCCGTGTAGACCAATTTGGGTTTCCAATCTCTCCAAAAGAATGTGGTGATCGATGGTATCAAAAGCAGCACTAAGGTCTATGAGCACGAGGACAGATGCAGAGCCTCGGTCCGATGCCATTAAAATGTCATTTACCACCATCACAAGTGCCGTCTCAGTGCTATGATGGGGTCTAAAACCAGACTGAAGCATTTCGTATACATTGTTTGTCTTCAGGAAGGCAGTGAGTTGTTGCGCAACAGCCTTTTCAAAAATTTTTGAGAGGAATGGAAGATTCGATATAGGCCGATCATTTTTTATATTTTCTGGGTCAAGGTTTGGCTTTTTCAAGAGAGGCTTTATTACTGCCACTTTTAGTGAGTTTGGTACACATCCGGTGGATAGAGAGCCGTTTATTATGTTCAACATAGGAGGGCCAAGCACAGGAAGCAGCTCTTTCAGTAGTTTAGTTGGAATAGGGTCCAGTATGCAGCTTGAAGGTTTAGAGGCCATGATTATTTTCATCATTGTGTCAAGAGATATAGTACTAAAACACTTGAGCGTCTCTCTTGATCCTAGGTCCTGGCAGAGTTGTACAGACTCAGGACAGAGTCTGTAATTTGCTTTCTAATAATCATAATCTTTTCCTCAAAGTTCATGAATTTATCACTGCTAAAGTGAAAGTCATCCTCTCTTGGGGAATGCTGCTTTTTAGTTAGCTTTGCGACAGTATCAAAAAGGAATTTCGGATTGTTCTTATTTTCCTCAATTAAGTTAGAAAAATAGGATGATCGAGCAGCAGTAAGGGCTCTTCGGTACTGCACAGTACTGTCTTTCCAAGCTAGTCGGAAGACTTCCAGTTTGGTGTGGCGCCATTTCCGTTCCAATTTTCTGGAAGCTTGCTTCAGAGCTCGGGTATTTTCTGTGTACCAGGGAGCTAGTTTCTTATGAGAAATGTTTTTAGTTTTTCGGGGTGCAACTGCATCTAGGGTATTGCGCAAGGTTAAATTGAGTTCCTTAGTTAGGTGGTTAACTGATTTTTGTCCTCTGGCGTCCTTGGGTAGACAGAGGGAATCTGGAAGGACATCAAGGAATCTTTGTGTTTTATAGCACGACTTTTGATGATCCTTGGTTGGGGTCTGAGCAGATTATTTGTTGCAATTGCAAACGTAATAAAATGGTGGTCCGATAGTCCAGGATTATGAGGAAAAACATTAAGATCCACAACATTTATTCCATGGGACAAAACTAGGTCCAGCGTATGACTGTGACAGTGAGTGGGTCCAGAGACATGTTGGACAAAACCCACTGAGTCGATGATGGCTCCGAAAGCCTTTTGGAGGACATGTTCTGTAGTGTAGGGGTTAGGTGTTAAGGACATGTACTGTTCTGTAGTGTAGGGGTTAGGGACTTGGACTGTTCTGTAGTGTAGGGGTTAGGGGTTAAGGACATGTACTGTTCTGTGGTGTAGGGGTTAGGGACATGGGCTGTTCTGTAGTGTAGGGGTTAGGTGTTAAGGACACAACTGTTCTGTATTGTAGGGGTTAGGGACATGGACTGTTCTGTGGTGTAGGCTCAGGGACATGGACTGTTCTGTGGTGTAGGGGTTAGGGACATGTACTGTTCTGTAGTGTAGGGGTTAGAGACATGGACTGTTCTGTAGTGTAGGAGTTAGGGAAATGGACTGTTCTGCGGCGTAGGGGTTAGGGGATAGTGACATGGACTGTTCTGTATTGTTTGGGTTAGGGACATGGACTGTTCTGTGATGTAGGAGTTAGGGACATGGACTGTTTTGTGGTGTAGGGGTTAGGGACATGGACTGTTCTGTGGTGTAGGGGTTAGGAACATGGACTGTTCTGTGGTGTAGGGGTTAGGGACATGGACTGTTCTGTGGTGTAGGGATTTGGGGTTAGGGACGTTGACTGTTCTGTGGTGTAGGGGTTAGGGACATGGACTGTTCTGTGGTGTCGGGGTTAGGGACATGGACTGTTCAGTGGTGTCGGGGTTAGGGACATGGACTGTTCTGTGGTGTCGGGGTTAGGGACAAGGACTGGGGACCATACAGGTTTTGGGGTTACTCCTCTTTTTTCTGTGCTTCCAGATTCTTTGTTCATCAATCATCTCAATTTATAGATGAAAAACAACAACTTTATTAATCAATTCAGATTCCAGTCTGATCTGTTTTAGTTGTGATGTAAGTTGCCAGGGTTAATATAAGCACTTCAACCTGTGAGGTAATATTTCTCCTGTCTGCTTACGGGTGAATTGTATCTTCTGTATCACAATGTTCCCTATCTAACTCTGATCCTCCTCCACAGTGTGTGTGTGTGTGTGTGTGTGTGTGTGTGTGTGTGTGTGTGTGTGTGTGTGTGTGTGTGTGTGTGTGTGTGTGTGTGTGTGTGTGTGTGTGTGTGTGTGTGTGTGTGTGTGTGTGTGTGTGGTGTGTGTGTGTGCGTGCGGGTGGATGTGTGTGTGTGTGTGTGTGTGTGTGTCCGTCAGGGAGCTGGATGGGGCCGACATCTCCTTCACACGACCTCCAGAGAGGCTTCCAGACGATCTCCCTCTGAAAAGAACAACATGCCATTGTCTTATTTACGTCCGTCCATGTGTCACAGCGCCATCTTGGTGGCACAAACCACACCACGCGCTTCTCAGAAGGAAGTAAGGGAAAATATTTCCCCACTGTTCCGTCCACCCATCCCTCCCTTCTCTCTCCCGCCCTCCCTTCCTCCTCTCTCTCTCCCTCTTCCACATTGTGAGTTATAGGTGTCCCTCTACAGCCAGTTAGGTTCCAACTGCCCATGTCGCCGCGGGCAACAACTGGCCCAAGGTGACCAGTGGGGACAGGGAGGGAAGTTAGGCAGCATCTTCTCCAAGTGCCTCCCATTTTTCTGCCTTTATTGTTGGGGAGCAGCTGTTGTGTACCTGGCCCCATATGTAGAGTGTATGCCGGCCATCCTGGCAGCCAGCCTCCCTAGGCTTTAGACACCAGAGTCAATCAATTCTTAAAGATGACTCGCCTGTCACATGGTGAGGGAGTCGGGGCTTAGGGGCTCTGGGGCTGGAATGCTCTTTGATGGGGGGGGAAGGAGTGCGGATCTCATTGTTGTGCCAAGGAGTGCCCTTGGTGGGGAGGAGGGCATTGTTCTGTTGAGATGGATTGTTAGGATGGCTTTTCAGGCTGTGTCTGTAGCTGGGTCGTTGGTCCTACATAAACACAAAATCCCCCTTAACGAGTAGTGTCTGTTGTCAGCTCCGTCCTTCTGCTGTTTACTGTCTGTTTAGAAGTCACCGTTTGCTGTGGAATGTGTGAACGGCTGATCATTCACACCATGTCAGAGTGCAGAGGTGGGCTAATTATTTGATAGCCACACTATCCATAGACTCATTAATTACAGTTGGTGGTCTGGAGTGTCTAAGTGAACGGAATATTGGTCATTCCTACCTGTCTCACGCTGCTAACCTGTCTAACCTTCCTGCCTGTCTCACACTGCTAACCTGTCTAACCTTCCTGCCTGTCTCACGCTGCTAACCTGTCTAACCTTCCTGCCTGAGGTTCAACCTGAGACTGAAGACAGCTGATCATCAGGGAAGACACTCACAGACAGGCACGAACAGTAACATTGTCTCTCTCTCTCTCTCTCTCTCTCTCTCTCTCTCTCTCTCTCTCTCTCTCTCTCTCTCTCTCTCTCTCTCTCTCTCTCTCTCTCTTTCTCTCTCTCTCTCTCTCTCTACACCTTTCCATTTATCTCTCTACCTCTGCTTCAGTCTCTCTGGAAAACAATACCCTTCAGATCTGGCTTGCTGCTGCTGTACCTTGGGAAATGTGTGGTTATTATTAGTCTAGCCACAGGGGCCTTTGTTAGCGGTTAAGGAGGAGAGGAGGGGGCAGCAGGCTCGTCCCAGGGTCTTTTTTGGAGAGCCCTGTGTCCGTCCGTCCCGTATCCATTTCATGACAAATGAAATTCCTCGGGCCCTGCCAGAAACAATGAGCTGTTTGGCTGCTTGGCCCACCCCGCCTGATCACCGGTTGGGTTGTAGGGGAGCTTGCCTTGCCGAGACTGGTTTCCAACTCATGCAGCTGTCCTGGTTGTCACTCCTTGTCTTAAGGCTCTCCCTGAGCTCAGGGCTAGAGCCCATGGATCAGAGAGCTAGGGGGTGGTGGGGCTCCGGGGGGCCTGGGGGGCCCCGAGAGGCGATTCTCAGTACTCAACAGTGTCTGAAAAATGGCCCCAGACACAAAGGGAGTTGGATGGTGTTAAGACCCCTCGGAACGGAACAGAATGGACCTGGCACCCTGGCATGAGGTCACAGAACCCAGTTTAGATCCCTTCGTCCTGCTCTTTGATTGACAAGAGGAGGTGCTTTCAGATGGAATCATGATGTGATTTACTGTACACTGCTGCTTGAGACCACTACGCATAAATAGTATTTTTCTACAACTTCAATACAATTTTGCATACACTTTGAATAGATAAGACAACAGGCCACATACTGTAGGGAGGCCCATACAGTCGCCTATATTACATTGCAATATGTTCATATTCAAAGGGGAATCTGTTCCCCGTTATGCTGTTAACACAGTGTGTATCTGTGTTAGTGAATGTATGTCATCTGTGTTGATAACAGGTGGTAAACTTGAATATGGTGCTAATATTCAATGAATAACCCTCTGTGTGCTGTGTGCTGTATCTGTTTTGGAGGAGAATACAAAGACAAATGCATCTCTCCACTTCTCTCCCTCTCTCTCTCTCTCTTTGTCTCTCTCTCTCTCTCTCTCTCTCTCTCTCACTCGCTCTCTCTTTGTCTCTCTCTCTCTCTCTCTCTCTCTCTCTCTCTCTCTGAGTCTATCGCTTATGTCTCAGAGATTAACATTTGCTAAAACACCTCCTGTTCATCTAAGTAATTAAAACATTAGAATTACTCAGGATTATATAGTGCTTTATATTTGATCCAGCTCGCTATGCATGGCCCTGTCTCCAAATGGGTCAGTAGGAAATATAATGGGTCAGTAGGAAATATAATGGGTTAGTAGGAAATATAATGGGTCAGTAGTAAATATAATGGGTCAGTGGGAAATATAATGGGTCAGTAGGAAATATAATGGGTCAGTGGGAAATATAATGGGTCAGTAGGAAATATAATGGGTCAGTGGGAAATATAATGGGTCAGTGTGAAATATAAATGGGTCAGTGTGAAATATAATGGGTCAGTGTGATTTCTGATTCAAGGATCTAGAAGAGGTGAACGATGCCAATAATGGCACCAAAAGACTGGATAGGGTACGTGCGTGCCTGTGTGTTTTGGGAGGACAATCCAGCCTTGCCCTGAGTGCCATCTGCCTTGGACTCACTGGAACCAGTTTAAACTGGGAAGGCCAAGACCAGTTCAGGGTCTCCCTCTCTCTCTCTCTCTCTCTCTCTCTCTCTCTCTCTCTCTCTCTCTCTCTCTCTCTCTCGCTCTCTCTCTCTCGCTCTCTCTCTCTCCTTCGCTCTGTCTCTCTCTCGCTCACTTTCCATCTGTCTCTCTCTCTGTAACTGGCTCCTCTCTCCTCATATCTCTCTTGCCCAGAGCCATAGATGACAATACTGATGAGATTATAGAGAAACACTGACAACAGAGAAAATACTATTCAAGGTGTGCTGGGAGGCCCAGGGGCAAACACCTGTTAGAGGGTCTATCATGAGACACACATACACACACACCACTTGGCGCTGCGGTTTCACACCACACACAGCACACACACCCTTCTGACCGCAGATGTGCCTTGCTGTACAGTAGGAGACTATTTGATTCAGTGTGACCCCAACACACATACAGGCATAACTAATAATCCTCCACACATACACGCCGGCCGCCCTCTCCTCTGTGTGTGACCCCCTTTCTCATAGTCACTAATACTCCCTCACCCCCCTCACCTCCCCTCCCACTCTAAAGGAGCACCATGTGGATTAACAGCTGTCACAGGACACTCACTGTAACAAACACACGCACACAAGTATCTCCCCCTGTGTGTGTGTGCCTGCATACGTGCTGGCATGAGTGTGTTCATGCATACGTGTGTGTGTGGTTGACACACTAACAGTTCCTCACGGAACCAGCGAGGGCCCATGCTTTCCAACAACGACTGCTTTGTGATGCAGCTCCTCTTGGCGTGTTACAGAGTTCCTTTTCACCCCCCCCCCCCCCCCCCTCCCTCTCACTTACTTTCTCTCTGTGTCTCATTCATCCCGGGTAGCGGGCCCATTTTCCTCGTCTGAAGTCTTAATTTGGAGCGCCCGGCAATGGGTAGGATAGGAGGAGGAGGGAAGGGGAGGGGAGGGGAGGGGAGAAGAGAAGCGCAGGCGGTGGCAGGCGGCTGCAGACGGACGAGCGGTCCTTTGTTCTGCTGTTCCCAGGCTCCTCTCCTGAGCCTTGGAGGCTCCAGTTGCGTCGGGGGCCGTCTAGAGACAGAACCCCGGCAAGAATCAGAGAGAGGACACAATGATCTGTCCAACTGGAATCTGGCTCCAGAAAACACACACAGAGGAGGGGGAACTGAGGGAAAGGGGAGAGAGAGATTGGGAAAGGTAAAGATGCACGGGAGAGAAGGACATGAAAAGGAGAGGCGAGAGGGAAAGGATGAGAGTATGTGAAAGGAAAAAATTATGTAACATATTATGAATGTGGGAAAGAATTCATTGTAAATGTTACAGCCTACTATTTGGTCCAACCACACACAGACACCGATGCACACCACGACTCCCACCAGGCAAGACCTAGCTCACTGAATGCACTACACATTCTGACCACTAGATGTCCCTATACCTAATGCCTTCCCTTGATGAGACACTAAGATCTGTCTATCTATTCATCCCACATCATCAGCATCTTCACTCTCTCTGTCCATAGACTCGACCCATGATATGATAACAATGATATGATAATGCAATTATATTATAATAATACAGTCTAAAAACCACTCTAGATGTAAAAGTTCAAATAAATGTGAAAAACATGACATTTTGGAAGATATGTTAAAAGTAAAGTATTTCATCAAAGAGACAGCTTGCATTCTAGTTGAATAGTAGATGTTATTGCGTGAAGACTCCTAGGGCTCTATTCCGTCTGTGCCGCTGAAGCTTTACAGATTGAAAGGTCATTTCCGATTGAGTCGACATCCGTTTACCGTGAATTAGGTCTCTGCTAAAGCAGGAACATTGCCTTCAAATATCAATCACGCTGTAATGCTGAACTTCCGCAATATGGATTGAATAGAGCCCTAAGTCAATCTTATTGCATAAACTGTGAACTTGGGTGCACAACAACAAGCTAACCTTGAGAAGGAGGGACGTGGAGGACCTTGGTGGTCATGTCAAAGTTTTGTGTGCAAGAGCAGAGGTAGCTTTCTGTCAACATTGGGAAACATTTGCTGCTTTGAGATAGTGGGCCGTTGATCCAAGGCTGGGAGTAAGGCTGTGAATAAAGTCCACTAACTCCTCTGCTGGGAAGAGCAGAGATGGGAGCCAATGTCTGCATGACACAGATACACACAGGCCCCAGAACAAACATGGATACCTGAAGACAATGACCTCTGAACTCACTGTGGAGACATAAAAAAAACAGGAACCTACTGATATGACCCAGCCAACTTCCTCACCAGGCCAGGGGCCGAGGGAATCTTGATTGTAAGCACACACACACACACACACACACACACACACACACACACACACACACACACACACACACACACACACACACACACACACACACACACACCAAGATCATGACCAGAGAGTGAAGCACAGATGTGTGTGTGTGTGTGTGTGTATGTTCCCGTCTGAGTGTGTGTGAGTCTTCAGATGTAGCGACAGATGGTATTTGATTACAGAGCAGACGGTTCGTGTTGTACAAAGATGCTGCCTCAGCCCTACCTAAGGAGCCGTAGGCTCCGGTTAAGGCTTGCAGAGAGAGAGATAGAGAGAGAGAGACATAGAGAGACATGGAGAGAGAGACAGAGAGAGACATAGAGAGAGAGAGACATAGAGAGACATAGAGAGAGAGAGACAGAGACATAGAGAGAGAGAGAGAGAGACATAGAGAGACATAGAGAGAGAGAGAGAGAGAGAGAGAGAGATAGACATAGAGAGACATAGAGAGACATAGAGAGACATAGAGAGAGAGAGAGAGAGAGAGAGAGAGAGAGAGAGAGAATCCAATTTTGAAAAACTCCCATATCTACTGGGTGAAATTCCACAGTGTGCCATCACAGCAGCAAGATTTGTGACCTGTTGCCACGAGAAAAGGGCAACCAGTGAAGAACACACACCATTGTAAATACAACCCATATTTATGCTTATTTATTTTATCTTGTGTCCTTTACCATTTGTACATTGTTAAAACACTGTATATATATATAATATGATATTTGTAATGTCTTTATTGTTTTGAAACTTCTGTATGTGTGATGTTTACTGTTAATTTGTATTGTTTATTTCACTTTATATATTCACTTTATATATTATCTACCTCACTTGCTTTGGCAATGTTAACACATGTTTCCCATGCCAATAAAGCCCTTGAATTGAATTGAATTGAGAGAGAGACAGAGAGAGAGAGAGAGAGAGAGAGACATAGAGAGAGGGAGAGAGAGAGAGAGAGAGAGAGAGAGAGAGAGAGAGACATAGAGAGACATAGAGAGAGAGAGAGACAGAAAGAGAGAGAGAGAGAGAGACAGAGAGAGGGAGAGAGAGAGAGAGAGAGAGAGAGAGAAGATAAATACAGACATGAGAAATTGTGAATATGCAAAGTATCATGTTCATAACGAACACGTGTGTGTGTGCGCGCACAAGATATCAGAAGGCTGTGTTCAACGCTGTAAATCCTGATCTGTGTGTTTATTGCTGCATTTATCCTGATGAGGCGGCTTCTGCAGTCATCTGTGATGCTTGTGGAGGGCAGCAGGGGTCAGAGGTCACGAGAGAGGCCTCCGCTCAGCTCTCCACCCAATCCTCTGGTTTAATTCTGATTAAAAGCATCATGGAGAACGCACACATACACACGCTAGGTTGGTCGAATTTACTGTAAAGATTTGTTTGGTGAGTCAGACATTCTGTAATCTTTTTCTTTCATTTTTATTTAAATGTTTCATAATTTTGCACAAGCTTGCATATATACTGCACATACATTCAGTTCATAGAGGATGAAGGCACGAAAGGCAATTCAACTACTGTCTTTGGGGAGGCCCACAACAGTAGAGGGGGAAAAGCCTGGAGAAAAAAAAGAAAAATAATTGTATTTTTTTTATTTTATGTCCTCTACCTCTCCCCAAACAAAAAGTACCTTTTATATCATTTTCCAGTTCAATTTAGCTGCCAAAATCCCCATGTAACAATTTCTGAGAATTGATTGAGTATCCTTTATAAAATCTGTATTTTCGGCTTAATATTTCAATGGATTGGTTCTACTTCATGATAAAATACAGTACAGCCTTCATTGGTTGAAAAAAAATACAACACTGAATAAATTAGGATAAATTAAACCAATAAATTACATCAAATCTGCAAGACAAATAGACACCAACAACAACAGAAAAAAAGCTAAAATCAGCCATATTTGATTTTTATTTTTTCTATAACTTACTAAACTCTGTATGTAACAAATTACACTGTATATATGAGCCATGGCAATTTCAGATGGAATTACTGCACTAGATCTGATTAATAATGTTATACAAAAAGCATAAACAAAACGCTATATACAACATATTGCTAAATAATACAAAGGCAGGATTTATCACTTTCAATTCCACGTCATTGATATTTACAAAAGAAGAGCCCCCCGAAAAACTACTAGTGAAAACCATTGAGAAACAGACCCCCTTAAAGCAGGTCATAAAATGAATGGAAATTTACTTCGCAAACACACACACATGTCGCCCAGCCGTTAATGAGAATCATTTACATTTTGGGATGGTACTCACAGGGGTGGGGGAGAGTACCATCCCAAAATGTAAGCCTCTGTGTTGAGAATTGTGTCACTCACTGGTTCACAGGTTCTCATTCTCACACACAAACACACACGCATGCGTGGAACCTCAACATTATCTTAGCCCTTTTTCCACAAAGATGAAAACTCTTGTTAAATCTGTATACCCCCAGCATTTAGACTAGTTCTATTATATCCCAAAGACACAATGCATAGTGTAGGGTAACTGACTGCTGTACAGTATGTTTACAGTAGTGTTTTCCCCTCCACTCCTACACCAGTCGTCTATGGGGACAGTAAGTTCCAGTTTTTTTCTCACTAAAGTCTCTCTTGGTTCGTAAAGAGGGAGACACCAACGCCATTGTGTGGGCCAGTCTGGATCCACTGCCAACAGGGAACTATGACATCATAATGAAGGGACAACTACGCCATGTTCTGTCAGCAGAAAGGGGATGCTGACTCAGATTGAAGGGCATCGCCCACAGAGGGGAACATATATTCCCTTCGGGGCATGGCGGGGCGTTCTTTGGGAAAGACAGGTTGGAGAGCATGTAGTGAGAGTCTATGTCATATCTCACTCGCTCTCTCTGTCTCTCTATTTGTCATCCCTCCCTCGCGCTCTCCCCTTCCAAGCCATGTTAGACTCGGGAGCGATCGTTCCCTTCTTCAACATGAACAGTTACAGCATCACATTTCATGCCGCCCAAAAAAGGATTCAAAAACACAAGTCTGTTTTTATCTCCAAAACACACCCAACACAAAATGCGAATAAATCAAATGAAAAGTCTTCACAAAACCCGCACAAACTACTTCTATTGCTTGTATTCTACTTTTAAGAGACCAACAAATCGCTTTTTTCCGTAACAGATCGGAAAAAGAAAGAAATCACAAAAAATACTCTCAAAACGTCATGCTTCATGACACAATTCCTGACAGAGATCCTTCCCAAAAGTTCACTCCTATTAGCTTTTTTGTAATCAATTTGTATTTTACAATAAAAAAAAAGATATATATGCAGTTTGATATCAATTGAAACCAAACAAAGCAAAAAGAAAAACCTAAACAAAGATCCTTCTAATCCAGTTAAAGAAGAGTTGTTATTAACCAGCAGTAATCTGTTTAGAAATAAGAGTCAGGAATAATCTGTTCAGCCGCACAATGCACAGGAACTCCTTCTTAGGGTGGGGCTGTAGGGGGAAGGGAGAGGGGATGGGGGGTGATATTAATCCGTGTATCAGATAAAAGTGTCCTTCCTATCCTTTGTTTTGTGTTACAGGTTCTTTTAAGCCGTTGGCTGGTGCTTTGAAACGCAGACAAACCCATCATCCCCGCTCTCAGGACTTGGATCTTAAGAAGAACCGTGTCTGCGGGTGAACATAATGAAGGGAGTAGCTCTCCGCCTTTCTCTCCTCCTTTTGTCAGGCGCTTTGTGCCGCCTTTACAAGTCAGCAGGTTAACCTGCTCCTTTTCATCTTGTGGCACACCAAACCAAAGCTGACGTGGCTGAGGTCGGGGCGATGACCAGCGAGCACACACACACACACACACACACACACACACACACACAGCACACTCTCACACTCACACACACACACACACACACACACACACACACACACACACACACACACACACACACACACATACACACACACACACACACACACACACGCACGCACACACACACACAGCACGCACACACACTCACAGCACGCACACACACACACAGCACGCACACACACACACACACACACACACACACACACAGCACGCACACACACACACACAGCACACACACACACACACACACACACACACACACACACACACACACACACACAGCACGCACACACACACACAGCACACACACACACACACACACACACACACACACACACACACACACAGCACACACACACACACACACACACACAGCACGCACACACACACACAGCATGCACACGCACACGCACACACACAAACACACACACACTCACTCACTCACACACACACACACAGTAGCTAATGTGATCTTTCAGTGCTTAGAATGTACTTCAAAGGACAAGTAACTACTATTTGCTATATTGTATTCGTAGCAAATTCAGTGCCGGTAGCTTCAAACAAAACAAGATAACAGGATTCAACTAGATCAAAATGTTGAATGTCAACATATTTCACTGGTATGAATCAAGGAATGGTGTTTCTGTGTGAATGCATCAATACCTGAATAAACTGCATAGGGACTCTCATGGAATTATACTGTATCATTGTCAGAATCTTTAAGTATACAATCTATAGATGCGCCTGTTTGGAATTGAGAGGATCATGTGAGTTTTGTTCCATGTTTAGAGTCTTTGGGCTCTATAGAATATGTTTTGTTGAAGCGTTACAGATTGCAAGATAGAAATTTAAAGGTAATTTCCTATTGAGCTGACATCTGCAGTGCGGGAACATTGCCTTTAAATTTCAATCACGCTGTAACGCTGAATTTCCACAGACGGATTGAATAGAGCCCTTTTGTCTCTGTCTTTATGGTTCTGAGAGGTTCATTTCCCTCTAGGCTGAGTGGTGACCTCTAACCTTGCATTGTTCAGGGAGAAAGGAGCAGCTAGCACTGAGCCAGGTGAATATTGCAGAGAAGAAGATATAGGGGGGGAAAGGTGTCTGTGGCCATACAATTACTATTAATGAACATCTGTGTGTCTCTATTCTCTCAGTTTTTCCCTGACCTTGTGAGCTGACAAGGTAAGACTCGAGGCCACCGTTTTAGGCTGTAGCTAGAATCTGTTTTTTTCTGGTCAGCTGACATGGTCTGGAAAATATACATCTCTCCTCACTTTAATATTTGGCTATCCATTTGTTTATTTACCTAGCTATCTATTCGTTTCACTGTTTTTAAATACAATTCCATCAAATATTAGTACAGTGCTTTGTAGTAAAATATTATATAAACTTTTAATTTGCTTGGAAAGTAGCTTCATATTTGTTCTCATAGTTAACCTTGTCATTAACTTCATCACAGAAAGAAATAGTTTTACTATTTATGTTGCTGAGATAAATTGCAAAAAGCCATTATCACAGAGAAAACTGGGGCCTTCTGGGTTACACTTTATTTTTCAGTACTTTTATTAAACTCCTATGTTTACTTGGTATTAAAGTACCTGGCAATGGTAACAACAGAATAATGAGCTAATAATGATACTTTAGTTTGTCTGGGATTTATGCACCACTGCATACCATTTAATCCCTGGTCATAACCACATCTCTTTCATCTGGAATAAATGAAGTAGCAGTAAGTAGCTTCCGCTCCTCATTGGACGGTAAATTAAAGCATTACCGCCTTCCCATTCATCCATACATACCATGTCCCACCAACTGTGTAGTATGTATGAATGAATGATGAAATCCTGACTGAATGGCCCGTAAATGTGCGGGGCTAACATGTGCGACATTGCTATTTCAACGCTGGAGTCGATGTGGATGGCCTTGAAACAATGACAAGTCATAAAGTCAGACAGTAACCGGTCTGTCTTAATGCACTCAACAGCGCCAAAAGGTCACACGCTGCGTGTTTCTGTGTGTGTGTTTCTCTGTGCGCGTGTGGTATGTATTTGTGCATGTGTGTGTGTGTGTGTGTGTGTGTTTCTCTGTGCGCGTGTGGTATGTATTTGTGCATGTGTGTGTGTGTGTGTGTTTCTCTGTGCGTGTGTGGTATGTATTTGTGCATGTGTGTGTGTGCGTGTGTGTGTGTGTACGTGTGTGTGTGTGTGTGTGTGTATGTGTGTGTGTGTGCCGCTGCCCACAGACCTTCAATTTTACAGCATTGTTTTCTATTTGTGTAAAGCCTAGGGTTGAGACTCATGTTCCCCTTCTGTTTTTACTTGAGACTCAGGACTGAGGCCTACTCCCTCCGCCAGTGTCTGCCTTATCAGCAGAGAAGATCAAACACAACTTGGACCCACACAAACAGACAGGGGGGGGGGGTATGAAATGAGAAAGAGGCTTGTGGCTAAATTGCTCAGAGAAAAGTAATTATATGTAGAGAATTTATACTCTTTCGGAATATTAATAATAATTTATTTTCTGTAACGTTGTCAAGAGACAAACAAATCTGTGCCAATCTTTAGCAAGCAATGATGACAAATAATAATAATAACAACAACAAGAATAAGAATAATATACACTCAATAAACACAATACCCTACTCGCAGAAAACACACTTCAAAAACATCATGGTAGAGCTCATTAGGTGGCTGATACCAGTCCAGACCAGTACTAGTAGTCCAGACCAGTATACCAGTCAAGACCAGTACTAGTAGTCCAGACCACTATACCAGTCAAGACCAGTACTAGTAGTCCAGACCAGTATACCAGTCCAGACCAGTACTAGTAGTCCAGACCAGTATACCAGTCAAGACCAGTACTAGTAGTCCAGACCAGTATACCAGTCCAGACCAGTACTAGTAGTCCAGACCAGTATACCAGTCAAGACCAGTACTAGTAGTCCAGACCAGAATACCAGTCCAGACCAGTACTAGTAGTCCAGACCAGTATACCAGTCCAGACCAGTACTAGTAGTCCAGACCAGTATACCAGTCCAGACCAGTATACCAGTCCAGACCAGTACTAGTAGTCCAGACCAGTATACCAGTCCAGACCAGTATACCAGTCTAGACCAGTATACCAGTCCAGACCAGTACTAGTAGTCCAGACCAGTACTAGTAGTCCAGACCAGTATACCAGTCCAGACCAGTATACCAGTCCAGACCAGTATACCAGTCCAGACCAGTACTAGTAGTCCAGACCAGTATACCAGTCCAGACCAGTATACCAGTCCAGACCAGTACTAGTAGTCCAGACCAGTATACCAGTCCAGACCAGTATACCAGTCCAGACCAGTACTAGTAGTCCAGTATTGTCCAGCAGGTAATAAAGTCATTAGGCTGCAGGCAGCATGGTGTAGTGTGTTGTCCTCCCTGGGACAGCCATAGTAGTGG